>NC_057796.1:167459567-167595890 GCF_018294505.1 Triticum aestivum
CCCCGCGCGTTGCCACTCAGTTGTGCACGTCTTCATCACTCGACCACCTCGCACATCATGACTCGACTGTCCCGTGTGTCGCCACTCGGTTGGGCACGTCTTCACCACTCGGCCGCTCCGTGCGTTGCCACTCGGTTGTGCACGTCTTCACCATTCGGCCGCCCCGCGCGTCGTCACTCGGTTCTACACACCATCGCCCCTCGGCCGCCTCACGCGTCACCATCAGTTGGACATGTCTTTACCTCTACACCCCAACACGGGAACGACTAAGTTACTCATATGATCAAACCTCATATCACACTATGTAGCAAGCTTACCTCTTTCGAGCATCACTCGGGGGCTGCACACAGCCGTGGGCTATGCCGCCCTCAGGGGTTCCACCCATTTGATCAACCTGTTGATCACATCAAGAATATTTTTTCTGACCATACATGCTCGGTCCGCCGAAGATCTACGAGGGTAGCACTGTCCACTCGGACGATCGCCCAAATCATTACCTGAAGTCATCTTCAGGACTGCAAAAGGGTGAAAACGACACTCCTCTACGGATACACTTGGCACTTATCCTAGGCTCCAAGGCGTCAGTTTCACAAACTTGGACTTAGAGATGGCATGTGCTGGTGTTCCCCCGGGATAATGAGTGGCCTCTCTCCGGAGAATCAGCCAACACACTAGCCTCGCCACTCGGGTTTCATGGCACGTCCATGTCAGACCACTAGTCTGTCTCCTCTGGGAGACATACGAGTGCCACCAAGTTTTTCCTTGCACTCAACATACCCCGATCAGTCGGGAAGCTCGTCCACTCGGACAAATACCCCTTTCATGCAAAAGGGTGAAAACGAAGCTCCTCTACGGATACAATGTACTCTTACAAATACACCTTTCCTGCAAAAGCTAATGGTCAATGTAAGAAGTACTACTAGACGATTACTCCCTGGAATGTCGAGCTTTTTCTACAGTCGACAGTTTCAAGGCCGAATTCATTCATCGTGCCGAGTGCACAAAGACTCACTTGATTGATCATGTTCCAGGTTGAATTTATTTACAGTGCCAAGTGCACGAACATCAGTCCGACTGACTCAGCTCCAGGCTGAGCTTATTTACCATGCCAAGCGCTTGAAGATCCATCCGATTGACTCAATTCCAGACAAAGATATTTACCGTGCCTACTGCATGGAGGTTTATCGGGAGACTTAAACCCTCTGCGAGACTCATCTAGTCCGACAGAGGCTCGGGGATACACCCAGTGGGTGCACACAACATGCCCCCACTGGAAGAGAACTCAGAAAGAAACATTTTGCTCGATGCAAGACCAGCTCCAGATCACTCGACCTCTGAGTCGGAGAATAACAAGTTTGATCAATACTAGCTAAGAAGATTTTTAGTTCTCCCAAACCCCCACCGACTGCCCGCAATCGACGGCGGTCTCGGGGACTACACCCAGTGGGCGCACTCAGCGTGCCCCCACTAGAGTAATCTCCACTCGGTACGGCCTCACCAGTCCGAGTAATGAACAACAAACAAACAAGTTCTAAAAAAATTCCTATAAGGTGATTTTAACGCTCCTCCGTGGACCTGTTTTGAGCCTTCTTCTAGGACTCAAAGCATGAAACTCACAAGTTTGGATCTAGAACCGACTTGTATTGACGTTTCCCCGGGATAAGAATGGCATCTCTAAGAGAGAACAGTCCATGCGTCAATCCTGTTGACCGGATTTAATGACACACCCATACTCTGATCATGAGGTAACCTCTTCTGAGAGATGAACGAATGTCACCAAGTTGCTCCTCGCGAGCACTTATCCCAGATCAGTCGGGAAGCACTGTGCCAGAATCCATTGAGATTTTTTTCAAACCTTGGTTGTCTGAAAGCGCGATGATGGGGACCGATTATTTCCGTAATCACTCGGGCCAAATTGTGTCTTTCACAAACTCATTCTGCAAAATCACAACAGATTTGGGGGCTAATGTTGGAGACATACATAACAGGTAGGCCCATGAAGGGTCAAAGATCATAAAGCATGGGGTCCACATATCAGATGGGCCCAGAGCGTCACTCAGACAATCGACAAGCCATCCACTCAGATGACCATCAAGTCACTCGGAGCATAGCACTCCACTCGACGAACTCATTCCACTCGGAGCACCTGATCTCACTCGGATATACAAAGACCAACAGTCGGCAAGGCACTCGAAGCATCATCTTAGTAGTAGGCTGAGTTTTGGCATTAACGACCCCACTTTGTAACATAAGAGGTGAGGGGGGTGGCACACTCTATATAAGCCACCCCCACCACTAGACATGGGGGTAGGCCCTCATTCTTCTCCTCCTAGTTCTCTCTCTCTCACCATTAGTCTCAGGACTTGTTCAGGCATGAAGATCCGTTCTTCTCTCTCCCACACATACATTGTAATCTCTGGATACATACTCAGATAAAACAAAGCCTCTCCGGAGCACAATACGTAGGGTTGTTATCTCCACCGTGAGAGGCCCGAACTCGCTAAAACCACCGTGTCACCCATTTGCATCTCGATAGATCATGCTCCTTTACCCTATCCCTTATTATTGTCGGAATCGTTTCCATGACACGAGGTGCCACCATCACTAGCGGGCTGGTGAGGTTCCTCTTGACTTCTTGGAAGGCCGCCTCGGCCTTCAGAGTCCACTCGAACGGGTTCTTCCTTTTCATCAGCTGGAAGAACGAGAGGGCGCGCTCGCCAAGCTTGTTGAGGAAGCGGCCCAACAAAGTTATGCAGCTCGCGAACTTCTGTATCTCCTTGAGGGTCTGCGGAGGGCTCATCCCCTCTATCACCTTGATCTTCTCTGGGTTAGCCTCGGTCCCTCTGGGCGGCACCAGGAAACCCAATAGCTTGCTGGACGGGATGCCGAACACACACTTCTCCGGATTGAGGCGCAGGTTTACCTTGCGCAAGTTGGCGAACGTTTATTCCAAGTCTTCGACGAGGGTCCTCGCTTCTCGCGAGTTGACCACTATGTCGTCAACGTATACCTTGGCGTTCCTCCCGACTTGCCGGCCCAGGGAATGTGCATCAATCACTGGAAGGTTGCGCCGGCATTGCACAGCCCAAACGGCATGCAGGTGTAACAATACACCCCACATGGGGTCAGGAAAGCTGTCTTCTCGACCTCCTGCACAGCCATCTTGATTTGGTGGTAGCCCGAGAAGGCGTCCTGGAAGCATAGAAAGTCACACTCGGCGGTGGTTTCGATGATCTGGTTGATGCGCAGAAGAGGGAAAGGGTCCTGAGGACAAGCTTTGTTGAGGTTTGTGAAGTCGACGCACATGCGCTCCTTTCCACCCTTCTTGGAGATGATGACCGGGTTGGCCAGCCAATCTGGGTGCCGCACCTCCCGAATGATGCTAGCTTCTTGCAGCTTGTGGACCTCTTGGACGATGAGCGATTGCTTCTTCGGGGCTTGCCGCCACGCCTTCTGCTTCACCGGGCGCGCACCGGGGCAAACCATCAAGTGGTGCTCGATCACATCTCGTGGGACGCCGACCAGGTCTGTTGCCTCCCACGCAAACACATCCTTGTTCGTGCGAAGGAAACCGACCAGCGCCTCTTCCTGATCCGGGGGAGGCTGGCGTCTTTGGTGAAGTTGGGGCCGGAGCCCCCATCGTCGACTGGCACCTGCTTTGTCTCCGCCCGATCTTGAGAAATCAACTGTTTATTCTTTGCGGGCGCGGCTTCTGGGCTCTCCAGAGTGTCTTTGGAACTTGGTCGTCCGCCGCCGCAGCCTTGAAGGCAAGCTTGAGGACTAGGAGTGCATCCCGGGTATCCCCCGTCATAGTGAGGATGCCACTACTCCCTGACATCTTGATGACGTTGTAGCCGGGGTGCGTCGCTGCCATGAACTTGGCAAGGGCCAGATACCCAAGGATGGCGTTGTAGGGGAGGCCGATGCGGGCGACGTCGAAGTTGATGAGCTTGGTGCGGTAGTTGTAGTGTGTGCCGAAGGTGACAGGGAGGCGAATCTGCCCCAGAGGGACTGTGGAGCCGTCGACCACCCCTGAGAAGGGTCTGGTGGGGGCGAGCTGGTCGTAAGGCACATGAAGCCGATGAAAGATTCCACGGAGAGGACGTTGAGGCCAGCACCACCGTTGATGAGGGTCCTGGTGACTGCAACGTTGCTGATGGTGGGCGTGCAGAACATGGGGAGCACACCTGCGCCGACCGTGGTCTTGGGGTGGTCCCTGAAGTCGAAGATGATGTCGGTCTCGGGCGCCGCCCGGCCTGGAGAAGCCTCCTACCGTGGCTGGGCGGCCTCCACCTGTCGGAAAAGCTGATTCACATGGCGGCTCGTGGCTGGCGCTTGCGACCCACCGAGAATGGTTGCGACGGCGTGGGGTGCCAGCACCGCAAAGCGTGCAACGAATAGATCGCCCAGCTCCTCCCAGGAGGACACCGAAGACTCCAGCAGGCTGAGCAGCCAGGAGTGCGGCACACCCATGAGGGCCATAAGGAGCGAGTTCACCGTGACTTTGTCGTCGCCGCCTGCCACTAAGACGGCCTCCGCGTGTGTCGGATTCAGGGCTCCGCAGACCCAACAAAGGTTCGAACTCTGGGGCGTGTGTGCAGAACAAAACCTCTCCAGCCAACCAGCTCATCACCCCTGCGGCCTAGCTTGATGAACAAGAAAGAAAAGGGACACAACAGTTTACCCAGGTTCGGGCCACCTTGCGGTGTAAGACCCTACTCCTGCTTTGTGGTGGATTAGCCTCGTGGGAGGCTGAGGATGAACTAGTACAAGGGAAGAACAACCTCACGAGGTCTGTTCTAGTGTAGGCGTGAGCTAGTGAGGTCTCTCTCTCGTCGATCCCTCCTACGGTGGTGGCTAAGCTATATTTATAGTGGCCTCAGTCATTTTCCTCCAAACTAAGGTGGGAAGGGATCCCATAGTAGCCAATTTTGAAGGGGGACAAGTAGTACATCCTATCCCGATGAAAGGTGGTCTTCACCTGCAAAGCTTCTGGTCGTGACGCCACGGTGGGCTCAGTGATGACATCCGTTGTGCCGTCCTGGTGGTCTTGGTCTTGTTGCACTGGAATGGAAACCTTTGGTTGATTCCTTGGGACCCCGCGCCGGCGCTTGCCTCCTTAGCACCAAAGAGGAAACCTGCATCTCTGCCCCCGTTGGTGCTCGCCTGCCCTTGGTTGTCCTGGCTCGCGTCACCTCAAACTCATGAGATGGCCGCTTGCATAGGAATCTATGCTCCTCGGGAGCCAGCCTGGGGAGGCCGCTCCATCCGGAGGTCTTGATGTCGTCCGCCTCGTGAGACTTGGCCCCTTGCGAGGGTCTTGTCTTGAAGGTGCTGAAGATGGGCCGTACTAGGCCATTGATGGAGCACGCCATCGGCCGCAGGCAGGCAAGTCTAGGTACCCTGGTTCCGAGAACGCCGACAGTAGCCCCTGGGCCTAAGGCGCACTCGGACTTGGCTTCGGAGCAAAGCCAAAGGGCAAGGGTGAAGCGCCACGGCCCCCAATCGCCTGCGGACCGAGCCGATGCATGGCGCTTGATGGGACATGGGCGTCTCCACTTCCCCATGATGCCTCGGCAACTTCCCAGGCTGACAAAAAGACTGGCACCTGCCGCCGAGCCTTCATTGCCTTCTCTTCGCCTTGCCCTAGATCCCCTTTCTTCCCGCGGAGAGCATCTCTAGATCTGCCGAATTTCTCCTCCCAAGTTCTTCGCTGATGGCGTCCGGGAAGGCAAAGTCGGCCATGCAGGCCGTGAGCTCCCCCTCCTCTCCTGCGCTGGCCCTCAGCGCGTCCTCCATCACCGAGGAGAGGCACCTCGCCGCCGCGCTCCCACTGACGGCGAGCAACCACAACGAGCGGAAGGAGACGGTGCTCCTGGCTGGCTCCACCGACCCATGGACCTTGGCAGAGATGTTCTATCCCTTCTTCCTCCATAGTGTCTTTGCGAGGCTCGTGCCATCTTTCTCCAAGTTATTCACCGCCGTCCTCGACCACTACCAAGTTCAGGTTCTACACCTCCAACCCAACTCCATCCTTCTCCTGTCCATCTTTGCTTTCTACTGCGAGGCATTCATGGGCGTGATGCCCTCCATCGCGCTCCTCCGCCACTTCTTCTACCTCCGAATGCACCACCCAAACCAGCGCTCTATGTGCGTCTCCTTCGCGGTCCATAGTGGCAACACGCTCATCAGGGCCCAGAAGAAGGTGGAGAACTTTCGGCGCAAGTGGGTCTTCATGGACGCCAGGGGCCTCCATGCGCGACTAAAATTGCCGACCGAGCTGCCGAAGAAGCTGGACCAGTGAGCTCACCGAACCCCGGGCGGTGCTGGTCCTGAGGAAGATGTAGGCGGACATGGAGTCCGGGGTGCTGCCGGGGGCCATGCTCGTTAAGGAGTTCGTGACGCAGCGCCTGGCCCTGCTCTAGGCACACTCGTGCCCATGTCGGATTTTAAGGCCGTGAGGGATGACATCCGGCTGCACTCAGGGAGCTTGACGGGCGAGGAGCTGGACAAGGCGATGCACACCCTACTTGAGAAGGACCCGGGCAGCCTCCCGGCGACTGACTTCCCGCTGTACCGCCGTGGCGACAGGGCGGAGCTGGTCGCTACCATGCCCATCTTCAACGAGCTGGGGCTCATGCCGCCCGATCTCCCCAACCCTTCGGTGCATGTGTCTTCTGGCGAAGACTCCATGGAAGAGGGCGAGGACGACTCAGAGGCGACCTTGGACGACGTGGTAGAGATCTCTCCCCCGTCTCAGGGCGAGCTTCTTCGCGGCCTCTCCAACGATGACGACGTCGTCGAGCCCCTGGTCATGGAGCCCTCACGCTCCGCCGGGGTGGTGACAAGGTCGGGGGCCGCTCCTCCAGCCCAGTGGAGGCCAGGCCAGACGACCCCGAAGAAATGCGGTGCAGTGCCCCCTCTCCGAGGCGATGCCTCCGCTGCGCCCACGGTCAACACTGCGTCGAGGCCAGCCGCCGTGCGCCCTACCAATCCTTAGGACACGGCGAAGTCCATGCTCAGGACGATTGGGGGCGCCCTGGCCCTGACTAGGAAGAGGGTGTACATCGCGGCTCACGAGTAAGCATCTTACCTTAACTTTGTTTGCCGTTCTTGATGTCGTGCCCACAGTACTCCTCTCCTGGTGACCAGGATGGAGACCGCAGTGAAGAGGAGGAAGGAGGAAGCCGGGACGCCAGAGGTACCACCGTTTGTCGCGGCCGCGGTGGCCGTGGCGCAGACGGAGGAGGTCGCCTCGCGCTCCCCTGCGACGGAGCAGGCCTCGCAAAGCGCGGTGGTGGAGCCTCAGGAGGAGGCTGCCTCCGTGAGCCAGCAAGCTCCGGAGCCGCCCGTCTCCTTTGTAATCGCGGCTGTTTCGGAGGCTCCAGAGCCCCCGGCCGTCCCTGTGGTGATGGCAGCTCATGCGCCTGCGCTGCCTCCTCCCCAGGCCCTTGTGCCGGCAAACTGTGGTCCACTCGCGAGGCCCGGGGCTCTAGAGGAAGCCTAAACCGCACTGGATCGGCTCCGGACCGATCTCTAGGGCGTCGACAAGGGCATGGTGACGGGATGCCTGGGGCTGATCTCGGGGTGGCTCCAGGCCGATGCGTCTATTAGGATGGCCTGGGGCCGGGCCGAGGCCGCCGCCGCGGAGAGCAGGAAGGAGGCCGGCGAGGCCACGATGGCTCGTGACGCGGCGCTGGCCGATGCGTCGCCTGCCAAAAAGCGCTG
The DNA here is from genome assembly GCF_018294505.1 of Triticum aestivum. Lineage (NCBI taxonomy): Eukaryota > Viridiplantae > Streptophyta > Magnoliopsida > Poales > Poaceae > Triticum > Triticum aestivum. The sequence goes on from NC_057796.1 coordinate 167,467,296, forward strand.
TAGCGGGGCGGGGGCAGAGCTGAAGACCCTCCATGAGGGGCAGGCCGCCCACAGCCAACGGCTCCAGCTGCAAGAGGAGGAGGAGCTTAAAGCCCGCGAGGCAGCGCTTGCCGACCGGGACGCCGAGCTAGCCCAGGCAACCAAGGACCAAGCCGCGGAGCGGGACAGCCTAGGCAAGCTGAAGGAGGAGGTGGACAAGGCCCAGGCGTCCCATGCCCAGCTTGTCTCCGAGACGACGACCCGACTCGAGACCAGGGAGAAGGCCCTCGCTGCCGCCAAGGAGAAGGCGGCCGTGGAACGCGAAGCCTTCGTCTCCCTCGAGCTGAGGTCCCGCGAGGCACTGCGCTCCCTGTATGGGGTAGGGTACGAGGAGTACAAGGAGCTGCTGGCGACTTCGGAAGATGGCCTGGCTGGGCTTCTTCCCAAGCTTGTCGAAGCGCTTGAAGGCGTCGCTGCTGGTGTGGACTCCATGGTGGAGGGGGAGTACCGCGTGCTCTTCACCGCGGCCGCGACGCGTGTCTTTAGCCACCTCCACCTTCGGGAGCCGAGCTTCGACCTCAGCACCCTGATCGAGCCGGTGGCTCCTGAGTCCCGCAACGCTGCTGCTGGGGCCGTGATGAACCAGGTGGAAGCCCTACTAAAGAAGTTCCTCTACGTCCCCGACCCCGCGGCTGCGGCGACCGGAGCCGAGTACGAATATGGGGCGGCGTTATCGACTACGGGCTCCCCAGGGCGGGTGACATCGGTAACCAAGGCGATGGCGGCGCTTCCATCTAGTTCGATCCTGCAACATTCATGGTGCCTCGTGGAGGCGTGACAACTTCTATTTAAATTCGTGGAACATTGTGATTTGTAATAACTGTTGGGACTCTGCAATTTCCTTTCCGTGCTTGATTTCCTTCCTGCTTGCCTTAGTGTTCTGCGTCGGCAGGGCCCGGCCCCGCGCATACCTCAACCGCCGTTGGGGCGTCCGGATCACCTGGACGAGGCCAAGGGGCGAGGGGCTACATGACCAGTGAGGCCCCTGAGTCGCGATGCTCGGGGGTCCCCCTTGACATTTGAACGGCCCTCATGAAGGAAACGTGAGCAGCGTCTGAGTTAATTTGGAGTCCCCATACCATCCCTTGCCAGCTTTTGCTTGGGAGGGTGGCGAGAAAACCAGGTGCAAAGGACTTGGTGAGGTGGCATCCGCCAGGCGTGACCTGGGCGTAGACCCCGTGCCCAGCCCCCTCGCGCGGCCCTCCCATGGGGAAAACAGCGCGGTGAGGCCGGGCGGCGAGCCTATTGGCCCTCCTGAGGTTATTGCAGCCACTAAGGTTCCCTCAGTTGTTTATTCACCAGCGCGGAGCATGGTGCTTCCACTCTTGCATGGGCATAGCCGCTCCTCGGCCGTGTCGTCCACCAACGTGGAGCATGGGGCTTCCACTGGTGCGTGGGTGGGAGCTCCCACAGGGGGTAGACTCCGGGGCGTGTACAGCCCCGTCCTGCCACGTGGCTAGCACGACAGGACTAGAGGTGTATATGGGCACCCTTGAGCCAACGCGGGACTCATGAGGCCCTACCTCAAGGCGGGTTGCGCCTGGATTTTTTGGTTCGGAACATTTGTAAGGGCCCTGCGAGATGTTTAGTTGGCCTGCGCCGAGTGAATCTTCGGAGGACATCGCATGAGAAGAGCAAACACCAACGACCCCAGGAGGTGACGTGAATGGGGCCGGCCCGCCAGACAGAGCTCATCGGTTGGGTTTATCGACGCTGCAGGGACGGACCTGAGCATAGACGCCATGCCCAGTCTTCTCATGCAACAATCCTAAAGAAAGACAACCGGCGCGCGGCTCCCGTGGCGGCGAGGCACCGGGTCGCACACCCTGTGTCAACCACTCTCGATTAGCTCATGCGAGAACAAGACCCCAATGACCACGGGAGGTGACGTACATGGGAGCTGGCCCGTGAGACAGAGCTTAACCACTTGGGTTTGGCGACACTGCAGGAACGGACCCGAGCACAGACGCCGTGCCAGTCCTTAATCATGAGGCGGTCGCGGGCAGGTTTGTGAAGGCGCACGACATTCATGGTGGCGAAGCACCGGACATGCAGGTGATAATATAAAGCAACTCGTGAAAGGATGAGGCCAGTTCTAATATATGCGCAAAACGGTACACGCTGCAGGGACAGACCCGTACAGCTTGAGGATAATGCAGCCCAAGGGGCACCCTCAAATGAACAAACCAAAAAGTCACCTGGTACCGTCGTTGTAGGAGTGTTGGAGGAGCAGTTGACGCTTGCTGAAGAGGTCATTCCTCACGAGTCGTCCGACTCCTAAGCTCTGGGGGTCTCCGGAGGTCTGGGAGGCTCACGAGGGTCAGTCATCTCCTCCGTCAAGATTGCCTGGCGCCTGGCCTCGTGAGCCGCCAGGTGTCGGGACCCCGACTCATAAGTCGTGATCACCGAATGCACGTGTACAGTGATCCCAGAGATCAATGCTCACTGAACACACAGAAGCTGAATAACAAGAGTCTTACATCCATACGTACCATATTACACAAGTAGGATCATTATGGTCAGTCTTGAGTATATTGTGACGCCCGGATAATTAAGCTACAGTAAACCACTGTTAATGAATGCCACGTCACCTCGGTTACTGTTGTTAATCTCGCGTTAGTTCAAAACCGATTCAAATTCAAATTCAAATGAGGAAGTTTTCAAAGATTAAAACTAAAATGTTCGGGTGGTGTCAAATAAATCATAAGTAATTATGGTGGATAAACCAAGCTTTTATAAAATGCTTAATTGAACTATAAGGATTTAAATAGTAGCAAAACCATTAATTAAATGCCTTTTATAATTATTAAAATGTCAAACTAAGTTATTTGGGGATTAGACTTTTTGTGACCGTGGACTAGGTTGAAATACTAATTTAGATGCTAAGTGTATATTTTTCTAAAACTAAAATAAATGTAACTAAAATAAATCCTGAAAGAATAAATATAAAAAAAAGAAATAAAACAAAGCAGAACAAACAAAAAGAAGGGAAAGAACCCCCCTCCCCGCTGGGCCTCGGCCCAGCTGGCCGTCGACCCACCCTAGCCGGCCCACTCCCCCTCCCTAGTCGGTTCTCTGTTCCCCCGACCCCGTCGCTACAGGAGGCTGGTCGCCGCCGAACCACCTCGCCGGCAATGAACCCCGCGAGAGGATAAGGCCGCCATGCCCTGACTCCTCGATCCCCTCTCCAATCCCCCTGGCGTCCCCATCCATTGCCCCTCCTCGCGCCGCTTTCGCTCTCCAAATCCACCGCGCCACCGCACCACCGCCATGACCGCCGACGCCGATGAGCTCTCCGCCGTCCCCGTCACCTAGGACCGTGCCAGGGCCTTCGCCGCCCTCCGCCTCGTCGCCTTCGACTACAAGCCGAGCCGAGGAGCACCACTACGGCGCCCCCGACCCTACTTCCTCGTCGGACGCCGCCTCCCTCATCGTCGTCTCCGTCACCGTCGTCCATCGTCGAACCTGCCGCCTTCTGCTGCTCCTAAGAAATCACGGGGCCTCCTTGTGCCTACGCGGTGAGCCCGCTTTCGAACCCCCTCCTCGCCCCTTCATTTCCCCGCTCGTAGCACCGTCGCCCACAAGACCGAGCCCTGGTCGCCACCAAGGCCGCGAGCTCGACGTAGCTGAGCTCGGCCAGGGCCAGCCCGCCTCACCTTTGAGCTCTCAGGACGCGGCCGCACCGCGCGTGCCCCCTGACCCCGCACATCCTCGTGCGCGTCCACTCGGGGCCTCCCGCTGCCTTCCCGCGTTCGTCGTCGCCGCATCTGGAGCTCTGCTCCCGCGTGCGCTCACCACCCTGTTGTCGCGCCTTGGGCCACTCTACTCCGCGCCCCGTCTCGTGTCGCCCTCTCTGCTCGCGCGCCCTCGCGCCTACGGCGCCTGCGCGCCTCGCCGTGCGACCACCGAACTCCGTCGCCGCTGTTGTGCTCCTCACCGACCTCCCCCGCTCACGCAGTTGCCCCCGGTCGGCGCGCCACGCCGAGCCCGATCGGACGCGCCTGCCCGCGCAGCGAACGGCTGCCGGAATCCGCCGGCCGGAGTTCCTCCGCCGCCGCGCCGAAGTTAGCCGCCGACGTGGCCGACTTATTTAGCACTAACCTAGCCCTTAATCCCCAATGATAGCCGGGCCCTGCACGTTTAATATTTGCTAATAAAAACGTTTTGATTAAATAAACAACTGACAGGTAGGGCCGCGTTTTACTGTTCAAATGGATAAGATCCGCTGAGTCAGCATGCTGACTCAGCACCTGGGCCCACCAGTCAGCCTCTGGTTGACTAGTCTGTTGACCCTGTCAACAGGGCCCACCAGTCAGCCCTTGTGTGTGCTGGCTGGGTACAATTCTGGGTTAACATAGCAATTTGTCTATTTATTTTGGAGTTAATAGAAATTTCAGAATATGTTTAAAACTTTGATAAATCATATAAAATAAACCGTAGCTCAGATAAAAATACTTTCTACATGAAAGTTGCTCAGAACGGCGAGACGAATCCGAATACGCAGCCCGTTCGTCCGCCACACATCCCTAACCTATTGAACTCACAACTTTCCCCCTCCGGTTCACCTGTCCGAAAATGTGAAACACCGGGGATACTTTCCCGGATGTTTTCCCCCTTCGCCAGTATCACCTCCTACTGCGTTAGGGCACTCCTAGCACCGTTACTTGACATGTCATGCATCATTATGCTTCTGTTTGCATTGTATTCATTGTTTCTTCCCCCTCTTCTCTCCGGTAGACTACGAGACTGACGCCGCTGCTGGTGCCCCGATCGACTACTGTGTTGACAACCCCTCCTTGCCAGAACAACCAGGCAAGCCCCCCCCCCCTTGATCACCAGATATCGCCTATTCTTCTCTCTACTGCTTGCATTAGAGTAGTGTAGCATGTTACTGCTTTCGGTTAATCCTATTCTGCTGCATAGCCTGTCATTGTTGCTACAGTTGTTACCCTTACCTGCTATCCTACTGCTTAGTATAGGATGCTAGTGTTCCATCAGTGGCCCTACACCCTTGTCCGTTTGCTATGCTATACTACTGGGCCGTGATCACTTCGGGAGGTGATCACGGGCATACGCTACATACTTTATACTGTTACATTACTTATGATACCGTTCGGAGATGAGGGCTGAAGGGGCAGGTGGCTCCATCCCGATAGGGGTGGGCCTGGGTCCCGACGGACCCCGACTGTTACTTTGTGGCGGAGCGACAGGGCAGGTTAAGACCACCTAGGAGAGAGGTGGGCCTGGCCCTGGTCGGCGTCCGCGGATACTTAAAAATAACACGCTTAACGAGTTCTTGGTATTTGATCCGAGTCTGGCCATTTGGTCTATACGCACTAACCAACTACGCGGGAACAGTTATGGGCACTCGACGTCGTGGTATCAGCCGAAGCCTTCGTGACGTCAGCGATGGAGCGGCGCGCGCCGGATTGGACTGAAACGCCTGCTAGGCTAGGTCTGCTTCCGGCCGCCCTCGCAACTGTTGGAAATATGCCCTAGAGGCAATAATAAATGGTTATTATTATATTTCTTTGTTCATGGTAATTGTCCATTATTCATGCTATAATTGTATTGTCCGGAAATCGTAATACATGTGTGAATATATAGACAACACCATGTCCCTAGTGAGCCTCTAGTTGACTAGCTCGTTGATCAATAGATGGTTACGGTTTCCTGACCATGGACATTGGGTGTCGTTGATAACGGGATCACATCATTAGGAGAATGATGTGATGGACAAGACCCAATCCTAAGCATAGCATAAAAGATCGTGTAGTTTCGTTTGCTAGAGCTTTTCCAATGTCAAGTATCTTTTCCTTAGACCATGAGATCGTGCAACTCCCGGATACCGTAGGAGTGCTTTGGGTGTGCCAAACGTCACAACGTAACTGGGTGACTATAAAGGTGCATTACGGGTATCTCCGAAAGTGTCTGTTGGGTTGGCACGGATCGAGACTGGGATTTGTCACTCTGTGTGACGGAGAGGTATCTCTGGGCCCACTCGGTAATGCATCATCATAATGAGCTCAATGTGACTAAAGCGTTAGTCACGGGATCATGCATTGCGGTACGAGTAAAGAGACTTGCCGGTAACGAGATTGAACAAGGTATTGGGATACCGACGATCGAATCTCGGGCAAGTAACATACCGATTGACAAAGGGAATTGCATACGGATTGATTGAATCCTCGACACCGTGGTTCATCCGATGATATCATCGTGGAACATGTGGGAGCCAACATGGGTATCCAGATCCCGCTATTGGTTATTGACCGGAGAGGCGTCTCGGTCATGTCTGCATGTCTCCCGAACCCGTAGGGTCTACACACTTAAGGTCCGGTGACGCTAGGGTTGTAGAGATATATGTATGCGGAAACCCGAAAGTTGTTCGGAGTCCCGGATGAGATCCCGGACATCACGAGAGGTTCCGGAATGGTCCGGAGGTAAAGATTTATATATGGGAAGTCTTATTTTGGTCGCCGAAAAAGTTTCGCGCTTTATCGGTATTGTACCGGGAGTGCCGAAAGGGGTCCGGGGGTCCACCAGCCCCGGGGGGCCACATGGGCTGTAAGGGGTGCGCCTTGGCCTATATGGGCCAAGGGCACCAGCCCCAAGAGGCCCATGCGCAAGAGATAAGAGGAAAAGGGAGAGTCCTAAAGGGGGAAGGCACCTCCGAGGTGCCTTGGGGGGGAAGGACTCCCCCCTGGCCGCACCCTTCCTTGGACGAAGGGGCAAGGCTGCGCCCCCCCTCTCCCTTGGCCCTATATATAGTGGGGGGAAGGGAGGGCAGCAACATCTAAGCCTTGGGCGCCTCCCTCCTCCCCTGCAACACCTCTCTCTCTCTCGCAGAAGCTCGGCGAAGCCCTGCCGGAGACCCGCTACATCCACCACCACGCCGTCGTGCTGTTGGATCTCCATCAACCTCTCCTTCCCCCTTGCTGGATCAAGAAGGAGGAGACGTTGCTGCACCGTACGTGTGTTGAACGCGGAGGTGCCGTCCGTTCGGCACTCGGTCATCGGTGATTTGGATCACGGCGAGTACGACTCCGTCATCCACGTTCATTGGAACGCTTCCGCTCGCGATCTACAAGGGTATGTAGATCCACTCCTTTCCCTTCGTTGCTAGTAGACTCCATAGATGCATCTTGGTGAGCGTAGGAAAATTTTAAATTATGCTACGATTCCCAACAGCAACGTGTAGGTGTGCAATGGGCGATGGGCCCAGACCCCTGCGCCATAGGATTTAGACCGGCGTGCTTACCTCTCTGTTGTGCCTAGGTGGGGCTGCGACGTGTTGATCTCCCGAGGCCGGGCATGACCCAGGAAAGTGTGTCCGGCCAAATGGGATCGAGCGTGTTGGGTTATGTGGTGCACCCCTGCAGGGAAGTTTATCTATTCGAATAGCCGTGTCCCTCGGTAAAAGGATGACCCGGAGTTGTACCTTGACCTTATGACAACTAGAACCGGATACTTAATAAAACACACCCTTCCAAGTGCCAGATACAACCCGGTGATCGCTCTCTAACAGGGCGACGAGGAGGGGATCGCCGGGTAGGATTATGCTATGCGATGCTACTTGGTTAACTTACCATCTACTCTCTTCTACATGCTGCAAGATGGAGGTGGCCAGAAGCGTAGTCTTCGACAGGATTAGCTATCCCCTCTTATTCTGGCATTCTGCAGTTCAGTCCACCGATATGGCCCTTTACACATATACCCATGCATATGTAGTGTAGCTCCTTGCTTGTGAGTACGTTGGATGAGTACTCACGGTTGCTTTTCTCCCTCTTTTCCCCTTTCTATACCTGGTTGTCGCAACCAGATGCTGGAGTCCAGGAGCTGGAGATCCGGAGGATGATTCAACGTGGAGTTCAGCTTCGAGGAGTAGTTAGGAGGTCCCAGGCAGGAGGCCTTGCCTTTTCGATCGTTGCTGCTTTTGTGCTAGCCTTCTTAAGGCAATCTTGTTTAACTTATGTCTGTACTCAGATATTGTTTCTTCCGCTGACTCGTCTATGATCGAGCACTTGTATTTGAGCCCTCGAGGCCCCTGGCTTGTATTATGATGCTTGTATGACTTATTTTTATTTTTAGAGTTGTGTTGTGATATCTTCCCGTGAGTCCCTGATCTTGATCGTACACGTTTGCGTGTATGATTAGTGTACGGTCAAAACGGGGGCGTCACAAGTTGGTATCAGAGCCAACTGCGTGTAGGAATCCCTCTTTCCAACTCCTTGGCCGAAGTTGAGTCTAGTCATTGAAAAAGTTTTCACTAACATGGTTGTGCGGCTTACGGGCCCACGTCGCCATTGGGTGGTATTAGGATATTTTACTCCTCGTCTATACTCTGGGAATCTGATCTCTCTACTATTCGGGTTAAATGATTCTGCTAAAAACATACTAACTTTAGGTTCTCGAAAATACTTTCTCCCGGAGAGCCCCTGACTCCAGATGATCGCTTGCTGCACCAGAAGATTTCAAAGATACTCTCTGATATTATCCCGAGAACTTGTGCTCATTGCGTTTGCAATCCCCTACCCCCGATAACATCCCTATGGATAAATACTTACACCTGTCCTTCCTACTTTCATTCCCAGCTGCTCTTGTTATTACAAGATGCATCGAATTATTCTTCGACTTTTAAGAATCCCTTATGTCTACTGCCTTGCAGTTCTTTACCACATGAATACCCTTGCAAATAATTACTCGCACTTAACGAGTATTCATCCATCCCCAGTTGTTCATATGTTTCATATGATACTTTGAAATTCTATCCGATCTTTTGAGAATCCTCTTTAAAACTATTGCTCTACATATACTTGTCTGCTTGCATTATGGGTGCTTCCCATAGGTCTAGCAACATTCATTAGTCTCCTTTGACACCGTCATTTTGAATCCTATTGATTCAACATGAGTGCGAATGCACGCCATCATCGGTTGATCCTTTTAAAATTATCTTTCCGGCTGAGATGTCATTTTGAACATGAGCTGTTTATCGACCAATCGAATTGTCGTCGATTGTACCCTAAGTCTATTCAGCTTACCCATCCTTAATCAGAGCGTTTGCTTCTGATCCCTTGTCTTGGAATTCATAATTCTTTTGCATTTGAGCTTTGAGTTAGTCAGTTGTTTCTATAATCCGATGCAATTGCATTCCTTCTTCCTTTGATCGAGTACCGATACTCACATCAGCTCCGTTGTAGACCACCAGACCTCTTGTTGGATTATTATCCGGTAGTGCCCTCCCTATTCAAATAACCTTGTGAGGCTTTCCATGGATATATAAAGCCTTTGGTAAATTGTATCCTCTGCTTTCTCAACCATGCTCTGTTTTCGAGCTGGTGGTATTTACTATTGAAGCTTGTGGCATATGTTTCCACGATACCCTGACGGGTTGAACCTATACCTTCCTTAATATGTGTGAACTCGAAAGTTTTCACGAGTCATACTCTTCTGGTATTTTGCCAGATAAAATTTCAACACTACAACTTCTTCGAAAGTGAGAAGTGGATGAAAGGTTATGCATTGGAGAAGTGGGAGTCGACCTTGAACTTTGTGTTAATGCCCATGGAAACGATGTAGAACGTATCATTAAAGCTTCTTTTCAAATAAATATTTCCTTGGTATAAGTTTATCTTATATCTGGGATATGGTATTTTGCAATCGTGGTTTCGACCATGTTCTCTTTTAAATACCATTTCTCGTGCAAGTTTAAGCACATGTTTTCTACAGAACAATGCCCAGTCCAACCTCTATTTTGATCTGTCATCAAGTATTACCCCCTAGTATCTCGAGATTATCACAGAACTGCATAACCTCTTATGAGTTCTTCATCAAGTACTACATCCTCACTGATTCTAATTTTTCACGAGCTCCGAGTTTTTAAACACTCAAAGACACCGATAACTGAACCGAGTCCGCGTTACGGTTCAACAACTCTTACTAATATTCTTTACTTACGAGTTTGTACCCGATCATGTCTTTCCTAGCCTGATCGGCTATATCATTATTATGCTAAATCTTAACTGTGCTACCCGGTCCTTCTTCCCGGAACACAATTTTTTTTACGCTGAGCTAAGCTTGCGTTGATTTCCTTGTCTTATCATTCCACCTCGAACAACAAGCTTGGTTTAGAGTTTGTGTCGTACCCATGGTTCCAATAACCTCTTGCTTCATCATTCCTTTGACTTGATGTCGTCGATGAGCGATTATATCTTCATGAAATCTCTCGACAAATGTGTCATGATCATCATCAACTTTCCGAGCTCCTCAAGGATATCAATTGAATTCTTGATGAGAAATACCATCCTTGCCCTCGATGATTTGTGTTATCATCGACCACTCGATTGCCTTCCGTTCAACGCAAACTTGTTCGTGTTTTGTGTTATACCTTGAGATCCTTGCTATCCAGCATTTGTTCTTCTTTACCTTGGAGTATTACCACCTTTTATGTCAAGAATGTCGTGAGAATTTCACCACCTCTTAAGAATTCTTGATGCAGGTGATACCTTTTGCCATATTCGTTCATTCCTTGGTCCCCGTGTTATTTCTAACCGGAAAACCGACAATCGAACAATGATGTGCGACTTCAAAACTTCTAGCAACCCTATTGCTTTGAAGTTAATTGTAACGCCCACGATGCGGCTATATCTCCCACGTGTCGAGGCACGACTTAGAGGCATAACCGCATAGTGGTTTAGTCGCAAGAAGGGTCATCTTCACACAATCCCATGTAATGAACAAGAATGGGATAAAGAGTTGGCTTACAATCGCCACTTCACACAATACATAAATATAATTCATACATCATCCAAAATACAAACATATAGACCGACTACGGTCAAAATCCAGATGAAAATAAGATAACCCCAAATGCTAGATCCCCGATCGTCCCATCTGGGCTCCACTACTGATCATCCGGAAAAGACACATAGTAACGACCATGTTCCTCGTCGAACTCCCACTTGAGATCGACCCCATCATCTGCACTGGCATCGTCGGCACCTGCAACTGTTTTGGTAGAATCTGTGAGTCACGGGGACTCAGCAATCTCACACCTGCGAGATCAAGACTATTTAAGCTTATAGGAAAGGATGGTGTAAAGAGGTGGAGCTGCAGCGGCAATAAGCATAAATGGTGGCTAACTTACGCAAATGAGAGCGAGGAGAGAAGCAAAGGAACGGTCGTCAACTGGCAATGACCAAGAAGTGATCCAGAACTCCTACTTACGTCATACATAACTCAGACCGTGTTCACTTTCCGGACTCCGCCGAGAAGAGACCATCACGGCTACACACGCAGTTGATGTATTTTAATTGGGTCAAGTGACAAGTTCTCTACAACCGGACATTAACAAATTCCCATCTGCCTCATAACCGTGGGCACGGCTTTCGAAAGATAATACCCTGCAGGGGTGTCCCAACTTAGCCCATCATAAGCTCTCACGGTCAACGAAGGATAAACCTTCTCCTGGAAAGACCCGATCAGTCTCGGAATCCCGGTTTACAAGACATTTCGACAATGGTAAAAACAAGACCAGCAAAGCCGCCCGAATGTGCCGACAAATCCCGATAGGAGCTGCACATATCTCGTTCTTAGGGCACACCGGATGAGCAGTCCGTACAACTAAAACCAATCCTTGAGTTTCCCCAAGGTGGCGCTGCAAAGGGCTCTAGTTTGGACCAGCACTCAGAGGAACACTGGCCCGGGGTTTAAAATAAAGATGACCCTCGGGCTCTAGAAAACCCGGGGAAAAAAGGCTTAGGTGGCAAATGGTAAAACCAAGGTTGGGCCTTGCTCGAGGAGTTTTATTCAAGGCGAACTGTCAAGGGGGTCCCATAAATCACCCGACCGCGTAAGGAACGCAAGCTCAAGGAACATAATCCCGGTATAACAGAAACTAGGGCGGCAAGAGTGGAACAAAACACCAGGCATAAGGCCGAGCCTTCCACCCTTTACCAAATATATATTGATGCATTAATTAAATAAGAGATATTGTGATATCCCAACATATCCATGTTCCGACATGGAACAAACTTCAACTTCACCTGCAACTAGCAACACTATAAGAAGGGCTGAGCAAAAGCGGTAACTTAGCCAAACAACGGTTTGCTAGGAAAGGATGGTTAGGGGCTGACATGGCAATATGGAAGACATGATATAGCAAGTGATAGGTAGCGCAGCATGGCAATAGAGCGAACAACTAGCGAAGTAAGGATAGAAGTGATTTCGAGGGGTGGTCATCTTGCCTGCAAGGTTCTCAGAGTTGTCGAAAGCTTGATCCTCGTAAGCGTACTCAACAGGTTCCTCGTTCACGAACTCGTCTCCCGGCTCTACCCAAAACAAGAACACAAACAAACGGAACCACAATCAACCACGAGAAATGCACAATCAACATGATGCAAAACATGTATGATATGCAAGATATGATATGCGATGCATATGCGTGCTCCGGAAGGAAAATAATGAATAAGGTAGTAACTTGGAAAAACAAGCATGCCACTGGAAAGATGAGATGATTTCGGTCGAAATCGATATAAAGATCACTAGAATCGGATGCACGGTTTGCAAATGGCAAGCAAAACAAGAATGGCACGAATCTGTGATTAACAGCATGATAGCACTTAAAATGCAACAAGTAACAATGCTACAGCACTCCAACATGGCAACAAAGTATATGGCAGTAATTTACAGGAGGTTCTTGACAAAAGATGAACACTGAGCTACGGCTAGTTCACAACATATCAAGCTCAAACAAGCATGGCAAAAGTGCAAAAGATAACAGGTTCACAGACTTGGTGAAAAACTGGACATGGCCGAAAACAGCATCAGGTAGCAATCTTCAGAGCACGAAATCAACAGGCTACAGGAACTTAACATAGAAAAACATGGCATGGAAGTGTTCTACTAAATGCATAAGACAAAAGTCCCTTACTGACCATAAGCCAAAAAGGAACAGAAGATATGATGGCAAGCATGTAAACATAGCAAGTTCCGTTATCAGGTTCCAGACTTGGCAGAAAACAGAGCATGGCAGAAATAATAATATGTAGGCCTCTTTGTGAGCTTGAAGAACTCACTACAGAGCAATGCATGACAAACCAAGAACACCTACAGCAAGATGGCATGTTTATGAAGCAAACCATAGCAAGAACAATTGCATAGCATATATGGATCAACTACAATAAGCTTGGCAAAAATGAATATCATGTTAAGAATCTGCCAGAAATATTTTATAGCAAAAGTAGAGCAAGATTGACTCATGCTATGGCACTCCATAATTGCAAAAAAGGACAGGAATGGATCAACTACAACTGTAGCTACAAAACAGCCTTACTGAACATCACCAAAATATGCATGGATCTCTCTGTAGCATCAAGTTTACATGGCAACAAAATAACAGCAGAGAAGGACTTGAGAGAAATCACCGAGCCCTGAAATCAGAAACATTACGGAGCCTACTTTGCATGCTTGTGCTAGTCACCACAGAGATCAAAAAAATACATGGCATACACCCTTGGAAAGATGGCATGGCATACAACAAAACACATGTAGAGCTCATGCCCATAAGATGCACAGATTTAAAGAGACAAAAATGACAAATCTCCAAGTTCTGATAAGAACCAGAGGATAACAGCAACTAGCCCTCTTGCAACAGAGATTTGGGCATCAAGATGACCTCTAATGAACATGATGCAATTGAACAAAATGTAGAGCATCACGAGACGAACAATTTGACATATTACACGCGCGAATCGGAGCTACGTGCAAGGAGTTATGCACTATTGAACAGAGGCATATGCTATACAAAATCCACGACTTGAGAGAAAATTAGGGGGGGCTCGGGGTCAACCTGCGCGTTGACCGGATCTGGATCGGGGAGTGCTCGTGCTCGGGCTCCGGTGGCACTGCTCGCCGGCGACGGGAGGAAGAGGAGGCGGCGGCCGGAGGGAGTGGCGCCGGTGGAGGAGGTGGCGCCGGTGGAGGGAGGTGCGGTGGCGCGCCGGAGGCGGCGAGGGGCGCCGGCGGGCGCGATGGTCGGCGTGGAGGCAGCGGAGCACGACAGGCGGCCGTGGCGGCGCCGGCGAGGCGCAAGGGTGGCGGCAGGCGCGCGGCGGCGGCCGGGCCGGGAGGGCCCGCGGCGGGCCTGCGGGCCGGCGGCGGAGGGAGGTGGCCGGATGCCACGTGGCGGATTCCGATTCGTCGGGGCACGGCGGACGCGTCCGGTCCGGTCCGGACGTGTCCAGCGGCGGAGAGGGAACGGAGCTAGGGTTGGACTGAGTTCGTTTTCGGGAGGGTCACATATTTATAGGTAGAGGGAGCTAGGAGGCTCCAAATGAGGTGCGGTTTTCGCCCACACGATCGTGATCGAACGACCTAGAGCATGGAAGAGAGTTTGGTGGGTTTTGGGCTGGTTTTAGAGGGGGTTTTGCTGCACACACAAATGGACTTTGCGGATGCCCGGTTAACCGTTGGAGTACCAAACGACCTCCAAATGGAACGAAACTTGACCGGTAGTCTCCGGGTGGTATAATAAGGCCACTTGACAAGCCTCAGTCCATTCCGAGAAAGTTTGACACCCGCACACGAAAGAAAACAAGAGGGGTGCACCGGAGGAGATAGGAGAGCCGGATTGCAAAACGGACAATGGGGAAAATGCTCGGATGCATGAGACGAACACGTATGCAAATGCAATGCGCATGATGACATGATATGAAAATGCATGACATGACAAAATGCAAAACGAAAGACAAAACCCGACCACGGAGGGAATATCATAACACATTGCCGGAAATGGCAAGAGTCGGAGTTACAAATATGGCAAGTTACATGCGGGGTGTTACATTAATGGTCGATATTTCATTCTTAGACCATTGGTTATCGGATCACCATTCTAACACTGATCATGCTACCTAAGCCCATATTTTGAGTGCACCTGTCAACCAATAATTAATTGAGTATGTTTTCCTGAGCATACGTCATTATATCATTCGATCGGACAAATGATTATTTCCTTGTTCACATAATTGTGGAAATCATCTTTTTGGAATCCTCGATGAATGGTCGCAGAGTCCATCATTCACATCCTCATCTTCTCCTTGGTTAATGATGAACTATTGTTTCGGAACTTGCTTCCATAGTTCATTTTCTGAGAATCTTACTATGTCATCTCATCAAATTTTGTTGCACCTCTTGTTCTCAGACATCCCGAGTCTGAGGTATCTAGACACCAATCAGATCTGAATCTCAGTCATATATGATGGTTGGAACATTTTCCAATAGTTATAACATTGGTCTTCTTGTGACCCAGTAAGGTGATGTCATGCCTAGCACACATGTCCGGAGGACCTGTTGTTATTGTTTCCTTTTTAGGAAGGTTATCCATTCTTCCATGAGGAAATTGTAAGACTTATTCTACCAGTTATTCCTGATGCATCCATTGAGTATCCAAAGTCCGGCCCTTGCTTGAAGACCATGTCAATGCTATCCCGAAGCATGTCTGTGGTACTCCGATTTTCGACAAGAACATTTGAAGCCCAATGCTAAATGTTTCTTGCTCAATTATCCAAACACCGTTGCATGGGTAATGTCGTGGAATTCCTCTACCCTTACCTAAATGGTTTTCTATTGTCTATCTTATCATGGATATCATGCTCTGCTTGACCTTGGGAAGGATATAACCCTGTAATATGTGTTTAAACACATTTTCCTTTCCATTGCTCTGTTAATCTGTTGATCGCATCTTCTTTCCATTGGTTTGGAACAAATAAAAATATCGTTTAACACCTCGGTTACTACTCTGTCATTAGACCCGTTTCTACTTTGATGACATCTGTAACCACCATGAAGAACTTGCTATTGTCCGCCTCGTTCAACGAGAGCTTCTCCCCCTTTGTCTGGAATTGTCACGGCAGATGTCCTCGAGCTAGGACTTAGTCGTGGAGCCATCGCAACTAGGAAGCTTGAAGGGGTTAAGTGGGACAAGGAACACGAGGGTTTATACTGGTTCGGCCCCTACGGTGAAGGTAAAAGCCTACGTCCAGTTTGAGGTGGTATTGATTAGGGTTTCGATGACCAGGGAGCTAACTGCTTGGCCTGGCTCTCGACGAGATCTTTCTTGCCTAAACCGCTGTCGGGTCGTCCCTTTATATAGGGAGGCTGACGCCCAGCAGCTCTCAGAGTCCCGGCCGGCTCATAAGAGTGTCCGGCTCGGACTCTCAACTATCCTTGCCTTACACTACAAGTTCTAGCATAATAATGATTGCAACTACGGGCTTTAAGCCATATCCGGGTCTTAAGCCCATCTTTGGCCCACCGTCTTCAGCTTGGCGCCGGGCTTCTGGCAATGACCATATGAGTAACCCGGCCCCTCCTGGCGGGTGACTCTAAGGTCTATATCCTCAACATTAGGCCCCAGATTGATTTGAGCCGGCTCATGTCAATCTTCAATTCTTTCGACAGAAAAAATCTCCGGCTTACAATTGTGTGAAGGCCATAACCCGGCGTGACGTCATCCTCCGAACTCCGGATAATCCGCCATGACGTCATCTTCCATTAAGCCCGTTTTTTACTCCGCCAGATCCGCAACGGATCTTTTTCTTTACTGTCATCCCGAAAATCGAGGCGTTTCGTGGGGAGATAACCACGCCGTGGTCTCCTTGATTATCGCGCCCACTTATGATCTCGCCTTATAAATAGGCCGGCCCGACGGGCTCTCAGCCACTTCTCTCTCCCTCATCTTCTTCCTCGCACCACTGCTCCCCTGCCCGAGCTCTGCTACTGCCGCCGCCGTCGCGCCCCCGGTCTTCGTCAACCTTGGCCGCTGCATCACCCTGACTCGGTCCAGACAAACGGCGGCTACCTCCGCTCCTCTTCAGCTCCGGTGAGTCCTCGCCACTCCATAGGGCAGATCCGCACTAGGGCTCGAGTAGTTCGTCCGTGTTCTTCGTAGTTCGTCACGGGCCTCAGTAGATTTGATTTTTACTGCCTCCTTTTGATCTTAGACTTGCATAGAACCATTGCGGTGACTGTTTAGCACCCATTTTACATGCAAGCAGCTCTCTTTTTACTGCATAAAAACCTTGTTCGAGCCCAAGAACTTCTCCAGCATATGTTTCTAGGTCTAGAAACTTTTCTTTTGCCCGACTGTTTTGATCCAAAAAATTTACTGCGATGTGTGAAACCTGTTTTACCACACTTAGTAAAAATTGCAATCATTGAATCTCGGCGGTTTACAGTTCCGGTTTGAAGAAACCACGCGCCATAGAACCTTCCGACTTAAGAGAAGCCACACACCGTAGAACTTTCCAGCTCACTTATAACAAGGCTGTAGACAATTTGAACTACCCTCAAGCACACCAGCGGCTTAGATAACCCGATGTACTTAGACATATATCATTAGTCCCCTCCATAAGCCGCCACCTTAAACCTTAACCTTGTAAGTCTCCTCCGGCTCATTATTAAACCGGATATTTTTCCCTGTATTAGGTTTTCAACAGTCACCATGCCTCCCAAGGCTCCTAAAGCCTCCATTACCTGCAACTGGATGAGGTCCAATGTCACCAATGAAACCTTAGCAGATTTTGTCAAGTCCGGCTATCTGCCCAAGAAAGACATCATGTCCTACCGTGCCCCTGACCCATCAGAAGAGAGACCACAGCCAAAGGACGGGGAGGTAGTGATTTTGGCGGATCATATGAGCCGGGGCTTCGCACCGCCCGGCTCAAAGTTTTTCAGAGATGTCCTGAATTTCTTCGATCTGCGGCCTCAGGACATAGGACCCAACTCAGTGTCCAATATCTGCAACTTCCAAGTATTCTGTGAGGTTTACCTTGGAGAAGAACCCAGTCTGCTGCTCTTCAGAGAGCTTTTCTATTTAAACCGTCAGAATGAGTGCGCCAATGGGCCAAGTCTGGAGCTAGGTGGCATCTCCATTCAGCGGCGAAGAGACTGTCTTTTCCCTTATGCCGAGCCGCCGAGCCACCCAAAGGACTGGAACATGACTTGGTTCTATTGCCAAGATACGTCACCGGCTGATGAAAGTCCGCTGCCCGGCTTTCGCCCATCACGTCTGGAGTCAACACACCCACTGTCAGACAAACTGACTCCGGCGGAGCGCCAGCCTCTGCTCCCTACTATCAACAAGATCAAGGCTCTCCTGGGCAATGGTCTGAATGGAATTGATCTGGTCCGGGTCTGGATCTTGTGGCGGGTGATCCCATTGAGCCGCCGCCCCGGCTTAATGTGTGAGTACACGGGCCGAAAGGACGACCCTCAGAGACACAGCCGCAATGATCTTCCTGAAGACGTTGCAGAGGAGATGACCAAGGCTCTTTTAAACGAGAGCCTGGCAGACTGCGGAAGGACCGGGTTAGCCCCCTTCTGCAAGACCAACCCAGCCCCAGTGGTAAGCCGCCAATCTGATCATACTATCTTCTTCTGCATATAACTTTCATCTGAATCGTTTGAAGAAATCATCATTGTATTTTTCAGGCTGACGACAAGTTCTGGCGGGTCAAATATGACCATGAGGCGGCCAAGAAGGCCAGAAAGGTGAAGAAAACCGCCAAGAAAGCCGCCCCTCGCAAGAAAGGAAGCATGCCTACTGCTTCTGAGCTGATGCAATTAAGCGACAGCTCCGAGTCAGAGGTAACCCCTAAGCCTTTAAATCCTTGCTGTATTTGTTGTTTGTTGCTGTCCACTTTATCAATACTTGCTCATTGACAGGATGACACCGGCGCCAGTAACCCGGTGGTTGAAGAGGTAATGTCACTTTCCTCCGACTCGGAGCCCTTGCCAAGGCTGAAAGTCCGAAGGGTAACCCGGAAAGTAAGCTTTTCACATCCTTTAGCTTATCAAGATCCTCAATTTATTTTGAAGCGACAGGTTCATGAGAGCCGGCGTCACACCCGGACCAACAAGGACACCGACCTCTCCTCCGGGTTACCTGACGCATCAAGGAAGCGCCGAACTGAGGTTATTTCCCACTTGTACCCTTTTCATCCGTTGGCAGGTGTTATACGTCAGCCACTCAATTCCTCTGACTCAAATTATCAGGAGACCTCCCCCTCTTCCGGCGACTCTATGCAGTCAAGTCTGCCGGCTTTCAAGACCGTGCCCGGGTAATGATAACCCTCTTATATTTGTTCTGGTCTTTGCCCATACTTTTTATACTAACCTTTGTTGTTCTTTCAGTGCCCAGGCAAAGCTCACCAAGAGGGCGAAGAAAACCAAGTCGGCCGGAGAGCCGGATTTGCCTGAGCCGGAGGTGACGGTCCAAGAACCGCCAGCTGCCTCCGCCCCCGAAGCCACCACTCCAATGGACACGGCACCTGTAGAAGCTTCTGCTGACCCGGAGGCCTCCGGCTCGGCTCAACCAACAAATGATCCGGACGTGGTAATCACCCGGACGGAGTTCGTTGAGCCGGGGAGACCTACCGTGCTGGCCAAGTGCTCCGCTAAGGGGGAGTTGCTGCAGCCCCACCGGGTGAACCTGGACCTCTCCCACTACGCCAACCTGAGCATCGGAGAGCTCGTCTCTGGCTACATCAGCCAAGTGCAAACGAGCCGGGACGCAGAGGTTGCCATGGTGAACCAGATCCAGCAGAAGTCTGAGGTATCATTCTGCTGTCCTCTTACTTACTGCATAGTTACCTTTACCATGCTAGCCCCCAAGTCGACGACTTATGATTGAATATGTTGTAGACTTAGGTTCCGGCTTACTCCATTTGAACCGGCAATGTGTAGATAGAAACGTTCGATATGCATTAGCCCCCAAGTGCCAAGTGTCTTTGCTTGGAAAACGCTTGGGACTTTAAATTTGTAGAGTAATTGTTCATGCCATAACCCAGAAGTTTATACAGGCTGTTGGCAAGAAGCTTGATGCTGACCTTGTTGATCTCAAGAACCGGCTGAAGATGCAAAATATGGAGACCCGGAAGGCAAACGCCAAGTTCGTGTCCAGCATCGCCGCGCAAGAGAAGCTGAAGACGGAATTCGACGCTGAGCGGAAGGCGTGGGCCGAAGAAAAGGTCACACTGGTGAACCGGGCTGAACAGACGAAGAAGGCTCTCTCCGAGAAGACCGCCGAGCTCTCCGGCCTAAAGCGCCAAGTGTCCCAGATGGTGGCCGCAGTCTTCGGTAAGTCGTCTCGCCGGCTTTCATCAAGTTTAGAATGTGTATATCTCATAATTTCATCCTTGTCGGCGGCTTATCTGTCTTTGTTAAACAGGTCCTAGAAGTGCCAACCTGAATCAGAGTGTGGTTACCAAGCTGAAGGCCGTATACACCCTGGTGGACCAACTCTACACCGGGTCACAACGTGCCTTGGCTGTGGTGGCCCTCTCCAACGAGGTGCCGACTCACCTGGCAGAAGTCCTTCGCCGGCTCTCCGTTCTTCCTCAACGGACCAAGAACTGCGACGAGCCTCTGCAAGAGCCGGAGCGATTGCTGCGCTGAGCCGGGCTAAGGCGTTCTTGCCAGAGTTAGACCCGGCGGACATCGCCCTCGGCTATCCAAGTCTGAAGGAAGACGGCACCGCCTTTGATCAGAAGGACTTTGCAGCTTGCATGAAGGCCGTACGCCCGGTGGCCACTCTTATTGGCAACGATACCGATCTGACCAAGTACCAGCCGGGCTACGACGCAGAAAATCAGAGGATTCCTACTCCGCGCTATGAAGCCCTCAACTTGATCCCGCCGGCTCGTCAGCACACTTTCGCCCCGGAGATTGACCCTTCCGGGTTAATTGACGAGGAAGCCCAGTTCGAAGCTCTCAGCGGCATCGACTGGAAGTCATCAACCTTCCGGGTCTTGGGATCAACCGGAGGAGAAGGAAGAGATGAGCCGGAGACTTCCACCCAGCAAGCGTCTTAACTTCCGCAGCCGGCTTACCAAACAATGCTCCACCCTTTTAGACTTGATGAGTTTTGTAATAGAGTAGGTGCAACAGTTTATCTCTGCCGTGCCATCGTGCACGTATTGAATGCTGAAGTCTTTTGGAAGTTGTCTCTTTGATGTTTCTCCGGGTCATAATCAATCCTTTGTTTTTCTTAACCTCAAAAGAGGTGCCTTTAATTATCCTGCATAGAAGGGCAAATCACAAGTCTCGAGGCGGCTTACCGCCCTGAGAATCATAAGTTTTAGATAACCCGGAATATGAATCAAAAAGGACTTGTCTTCAATGATATCCTTAATACAGCCGTAAGAACATACTTAACGGCCTGCAAGCATATTTCCGGTTTAGATAACCTGGATAAGAAGGTTGGTACCGCAACTCCGGTTTACCTGTCTTATAACACCCGTTGCGTTCAGCAATACTGTAAACCCAAGTTAAGCCGGCAAAGTGAGACCCGGCCCTACACACTTGGAATAATCAGACAAAAACCGACTATAAACTGGAAGAACTTAGGGGCTTCCAGTTCGAATACGACCAGAGACCCGGCCCAAGGGGTTATGCTAAGATTCGAATACGATCATATAGCCCCCAGTGGGTGTGGCGATGCCAATCAAGAGGGTATCGACAGCTATGTTCTCTTTGGTTCGAATACGACCCATGTTTGAACAGGAAGCTCCCAAGTGATTTTAAGAATTGTTTAACGACGCTGATTCGAATACGATCCACGTCGGTTCCCAAAGGGGTGAAACCATGATTCAAATATGATCAAGGAAAACTCCCCAATGAGCTCGGCACTTTGCCAATCAAATGGGTATCGACAGCTATGTTCTCTTTGGTTCGAATACGACCCATGTTTGAACAGGAAGCCCCCAAGTGACCTTGTTGCTTATGGCTAGATTCGAATACGATCATAAGCCGGATCCTCCTTCAAGTCATCATGTAATCTTGCAATGAAAACAACACGTGCATATTTGGAGGAGAAAAAAGGACAGAGGTCCTGTTTTATTACTTATCATAATATATACACGGCTGAGAGAAATATGTACATCACGAGAGCTGGTGACTCAAGTGTAGTAAGGCCGAAGCTGAGCTATGTTCCACGGCCGACGGGTCTCTTCCTCCGACTTACGTGAATCTTTATGCTCCCGAATGTCAATGAGGTAATATGACCCGTTGTGCAAGTTCTTGCTGACCACAAAGGGTCCTTCCCAAGGCGGGGAGAGCTTGTGCGCATCTGTTTGATCCTGGATGAGCCGGAGCACGAGATCGCCTTCCTGGAAGACCCGGGTTTTAACCCGGCGACTATGATAACGGCGCAGGTCTTGTTGGTAAATCGCGGAGCGAGCTGCGGCCACATCACGCTGTTCGTCCAACAAGTCAAGAGCATCTTGGCGCGCCTGCTCATTGTCTGCCTCAACATAAGCCGCCACTCGAGGTGAGTCATGACGGATGTCACTGGGGAGGACGGCCTCTGCCCCATAAACCATGAAGAAAGGCGTGAAGCCTGTAGATCTGTTAGGAGTAGTGTTGATGCTCCATAACACGGAGGGCAACTCCTCCACCCAACAACCCGGCGTCCGTTGCAAAGGGACCAAAAGCCGGGGCTTGATACCCTTCAGAATCTCCTGATTAGCTCTCTCAGCTTGACCATTGGATTGAGGATGAGCAACTGAGGAGACATCAAGTCGGATATGCTCTCGTTGACAAAACTCTTCCATGGCGCCTTTGGATAGATTGGTGCCATTGTCAGTTATAATGCTGTGCGGAAAACCAAAGCGGAAAATCACCTTTTTCATAAATTGAACTGTCGTGGCCGCATCGCAGTTGCTAACTAGCTCAGCTTCCACCCACTTGGTAAATTTGTCAACCGCCACCAATAGGTCGGTCTTCTTATCCTTGGACCTTTTGAAAGGCCAACCATATCAAGCCCCCAGACCGCAAAGGGCCAAGTAATTGGGATCATCCTCAGGTCTTGAGCCGGTACGTGAGCCCGTCGCGAGAACCTTTGGCATCCATCACACTTACTAACTAAGTCCTCTGCATTAGCATGAGCCGTCAACCAATAGAAACCATGACGAAAAGCCTTGGCCACAAGAGACTTTGAGCCAGCGTGATGGCCACAATCCCCTTCATGGATCTCACGCAAGATTTCTTGACCTTCCTCAGGGGAGACACAATGCTGAAACGCCCCTGTGACACTGCGATGATGCAACTCGCCATCGATAACGATCATTGACTTAGCCCGCCGGGTTATTTGCCTGGCCAAAGTTTCATCCTCAGGCAACTCGCCCCGGGTCATGTAAGCCAGATACGGCATTGTCCAGTCTGGTATGATATGGAGAGCCGCCACCAGTCGTGCCTCCGGGTCAGGGACAGCCAAATCTTCCTCTGTAGGCAACTTAACAGAAGGGCTATACAGGATTCCAGGAAAGTGTTAGGCGGCACCGGCTTTCGCTGAGAGCCTAGCCGGCTTAGAGCATCAGCCGCCTCGTTCTTCCTGCGATCAATGTGCTCTACTTGGTAGCCCTGAAAGTGCCCAGCAATGGCATCAACTTCGTGGCGATAAGCCGCCATGAGAGGGTCCTTAGAGTCCCACTTGCCTGATACTTGTTGAGCCACCAAGTCTGAGTCACCGAAACACCTTACCCGGCTCAAGCTCATCTCCTTAGCCATCCGAAGACCGTGGAGCAAGGCCTCGTACTCAGCCGCATTGTTAGTGCAAGGAAACATCAACTGTAGCACATAATGGAACTTGTCACCTTTAGGGGAAGCCAATACAACTCCAGCCCCCGAGCCTTCCAACTGCCTGGACCCGTCGAAGTGAATAGTCCAATATGTGTTATCCGGCTTCTGCTCGGGCACCTGTGACTCTGTCCAATCATTGATGAAATCCACCAAGGCCTGAGATTTAACAGCAGTGCGTGGCACGTATTTGAGACCATGAGGTCCCAGTTCTATAGCCCACTTAGCAATTCTCCCTGTGGCCTCTCTGTTTTGAATGATATCACCAAGAGGGGCAGAACTGACCACAGTTATGGGATGACCCTGGAAATAATGCTTAAGCTTCCGGCTTGCCATGAACACACCATAAACAAGCTTCTGCCAATGCGGATACCGCTGTTTGGACT
Source organism: Triticum aestivum (assembly GCF_018294505.1). Lineage (NCBI taxonomy): Eukaryota > Viridiplantae > Streptophyta > Magnoliopsida > Poales > Poaceae > Triticum > Triticum aestivum. The sequence goes on from NC_057796.1 coordinate 167,491,355, forward strand.
CGATGAGCACTTCGCTGACATAATAAACCGGCCGCTGAACCGGATGCTCCTTACCCTCTTCCTTGCGCTCCACCACTATAGCCACACTGACGGCTCGTGTGTTCGCCGCCACATATAATAATAAGGGCTCCTTATCAACCGGAGCAGCAAGGACTGGAGGCTCTGCCAGCTGCTTCTTCAACTCCTCAAAGGCAGTATTAGCTGCATCATTCCAGACAAAGTTATCAGTTTTCTTCATCAACTGATATAAGGGCATGGCCTTCTCACCCAAACGGCTTATAAACCGGCTTAAAGCAGCGATGCGACCCGCCAAACGCTGAACGTCATTTATACACGCCGGCTTAGCCAGGGAGGTGATGGCCTTGATCTTCTCCGGGTTAGCCTCAATGCCTCTGTCAGAAACCAAAAAACCCAAGAGTTTGCCTGCAGGAACACCAAAGACACACTTGGCCGGGTTAAGCATCATCTTGTAGACCCGGAGATTATCAAAGGTTTCTCTCAAATCATCTATCAGGGTTTCCTCTTTTATGGACTTAACCACAATATCGTCCACATAAGCATGAACATTACGCCCAATCTGTTTATGAAGACAGTTCTGCACGCAACGCTGATAAGTCGCCTGTGCACACTTGAGTCCAAAGGGCATGGATACATAGCAGAAGGCTCCAAAGGGAGTGATGAACGCCGTCTTCTCCTGGTCCTTAACCGCCATTTTAATCTGATGATATCCAGAATAAGCGTCCAGAAACTTAAACGCGCACAACCGGCCGTAGCATCAATAATTTTATCAATACGGGGAAGGGCAAAAGGATCAGCCGGACACGCCTTATTTAAGTCCGTGTAGTCCACACACATCCGCCAAGTGCCGTTCTTCTTGAGTACGAGCACCGGGTTAGCTAACCATTCTGGGTGGAAAACTTCAACAATAAACCCGGCCGCCAAGAGCCGGGCCACTTCTTCACCAATAGCCTTCCGCCTCTCTTCATTAAACCGCCGAAGGAACTGCCTGACCGGCTTAAATTTCGGATCAACATTGAGAGTGTGCTCAGCGAGTTCTCTAGGTACACCTGGCATGTCAGAAGGTTTCCATGCGAAGATGTCCCTATTCCCACGGATGAACTCGATGAGCGCGCTTTCCTATTTTGGATCCAGATTGGCACTGATGCTAAACTGCTGAGATGAGTCACCTGGAACAAAATCAACAAGTTTAGTCTCATCAGCCGATTTAAATTTCATTGCCGGCTCTTGCTCTGTAGTTGGCTTTTTCAGAGAGGTCATATCTGTTGGGTCAACATTGTCTTTGTAAAACTTCAACTCCTCTGTTGCACAAACAGATTCTGCATAAGCCGCATCACCTTCCTCACACTCCAGAGCCACTTTCCGGCTGCCGTGAACCGTAATGGTCCCATTGTGACCCGGCATCTTGAGCTGTAAGTACACATAACACGGCCGTGCCATGAACTTGGCGTAAGCCGGCCGTCCAAATATAGCATGGTATGGACTTCTTATCTTGACCACCTCAAAGGTCAATTTTTCCACCCTGTAGTTGTTTTCATCTCCGAAGGCCACTTCCAATTCGATCTTGCCGACTGGATAAGCCGACTTACCAGGTACCACACCATGGAAGATAGTGTTTGACTGGCTGAGGTTCTTATCAACCAACCCCATACGGCGAAAAGTCTCATAATAGAGGATGTTGATGCTGCTGCCTCCATCCATGAGCACCTTTGTGAACTTATATCCTCCCACTTGAGGAGCCACCACTAAGGCCAAGTGGCCCGGGTTATCCACCCGGGGAGGGTGATCCTCCCTACTCCACACTATAGGCTGCTCAGACCACCGCAAGTAGCGTGGAACCGCCGGCTCAACAGCATTCACAGCCCTCTTATGAATCTTCTGATCTCGCTTACACAGGCTGGTGGTAAACACATGGTACTCTCCACCGCTAAGCTGCTTTGGATTGGTCTGATACCCCCCTGCTGCTGTTGATGACCCTAGCCAGACTGTTGATTGAAGCCCCCTTGACCGTTCTGAGGATTAGAATTTGAGCCGCCGCCCGGGCCATGAAAACCGCCGGCGCCTGAGCCGCCGCCCGGGCCATTGTAATTCTTAAAGGCCTTCATGATTGCACAGTCCTTCCATAGATGAGTCGCTGGCTTCTCTCTAGAGCCATGCCTTGGACAAGGCTCATTCAACAGCTGCTCCAGCGTCGGGCCTGACCCGCCGCCTCGGGGAGGGGGCCTCCCTTTGCGTCGCTGGTTATTACCTTGTGAGCTGGCGTTGGCTACAAACTCTAAGCTGCCATCAGCCTTGCGCTTGCTTCCTCCTTGGTTATGCTGAGGACCCTTGCCATTGCCGTTCTTCTTTCCCTTCCCTGTCCTTTCATCATCTGAAGGGGATCCTTGGTACCATCTGAATCGGCGTACTTGACAAGAGCCGCCATTAGTGTACCCATATCATTGCAGTCGCGCTTAAGCCGCCCGAGTTTCATCTTCAGGGGCACAAAATGACAATTCTGCTCCAAAATTAAGACTGCTGAGCCGGCATCCATCTTATCTGACGAATGTATGATCTCCTTGACCCGGCGAACCCAATGCGTCGTGGATTCACCCTCCTGCTGCTTACAGTTAGTCAAATCCACAATTGACATAGACTGCCTACAGGTATCCTTAAAGTTTTGGATGAACCGGGCTTTCAGCTCAGCCCAAGACCCGATGGAGTTCGGTGGTAGCCCTTTCAACCAAGTGCGGGCAGTCCCATCCAACATCATGGTGAAGTACTTGGCCATTGCCGCCTCACTGACCTCCAGTAGTTCCATGGCCATCTCGTAACTCTCGATCCAGGCTGCGGGTTGTAAGTCAGCCATGTAGTTGGGCACCTTCCTAGGGCCTTTGAAGTCCTTGGGTAGACGCTCATTGCGGATAGCTGGCACTAAACAAGGGACACCCCCAGTCCTGGTAGGGATACCCACATCGACGGAAGTCGTCGGATAAGCCGGGGGGGGGTCTGGTAAGCCGTCAATTGAGGCACCTGCTCCGCCTCTTGCCGCGCTCTGTCCTGGTCTGCTGCGTGGAAGGCTCCGTTATGAACCGGGCCATGGCCAGGGGGCGGGTCATGGCGTCGGACGTTACTTGAGCCGGTCGCTGAGACCATGTGCCTGCTGTAACTCGGGCTCCGGCCTGGGCGAGGGGTCGAGTGGATCCTGTCCCGGCTGTAGGAGTACGCCTCTTGCTGTGCCAGTGCTGTCTGAAGGAGTTCTCTGACCCGGCGGGTTTCAATAGCCGTCGGAGAGTCGCCGTCAACTGGGAGAGCCGCCAGCCGTGCTGCCGCAGCGACCATGTTCTCCAGCGGGTTATTATAATGACCCGGGGGTATTGGCACGTACTGAGGCGGGGCAGGGGGCACCTGGGGAGGCCCCATCACTTGTGGCTGAATAGGGGTTCCAGACCCGGGCACTATGACCCCTGGCGGGTTACTAGACCCTGCACCTGGCGTGTTGAAGAGGTTGCGTGGATCGTAAACCAGAGGGAGTCGAGATTGGGTCTTTTGATGCCTCCTTCTCATGACCTCATTGGACGCGTTCTGATCCATCGTGAGTTGGAAGGACTGCGCCTGGATCAGCTGAGTTTGGGCATCGAGGGCCGCCCTCTCCGCAGCCATCCTGATCCCTTCCGCCGCAAGATCCTCCTTAGCTTTCACTAGATCCAATTTTAACTGTGCCACCTCCGCATCATGCTGAGCTTGATCTGCCGGGTCAACCGTGGCGGTTAACAGGGCCGTCATCTTGTCCGTGAGATCCATCAGCACCTGAGCCGGAGAAGGCACCGGGTTTCCTGCTCCAGCAGCGGGGTTCTGAACAGGCTGCGCACCGGCCATAAAGATTCCAACCCGGCTTGGCGGCTCAAATAGGTCCGGAATACTGTCACCATCGGAACAACCCATGAGCCTGCCATCTTGAAGTTGATACAATGAGTTCGACTCATCGGTGGCCGATTCGCCGTCAGAGCCGGCGGCCGTCTCATCACCAGATCCAGATCGATCAGAGAGTCCTCCATGGATACACCCCACAAAAGCATGCTTTAAGGCAGGCCAGGCCCGGGCGGGTCGCGCACGCTGAGCCGTCTCGACGAGATCGGCGCAGAGACCCGGCTCAGGGCCCGGCTCACCAATCTTGCCAATGAAAACATGAATTCCGCCGAAGGGGACCCGGTACCCGTACTCAATTGAGCCGGCGTCGGGGCCCCAGTTTGCATCGTCGATGTAGAGCTTGCCGCGACGACTCTTGGTCATCCGGCCCACAGCGTATCCCTTGAGCCCTTCGAAGCTGGCCTTCAAGAACTCAAATCCACAGTGCGCTGGCCCCACGGTGGGCGCCAACTGTCGTGGAATTGTCACGGCAGATGTCCTCGAGCTAGGACTTAGTCGTGGAGCCATCGCAACTAGGAAGCTTAAAGGGGTTAAACGGGACAAGGAATACGAGGGTTTATACTGGTTCGGCCCCTTACGGTGAAGGTAAAAGCCTACGTCCAGTTTGAGGTGGTATTGATTAGGGTTTCGATAACCAGGGAGCTAATCTGCTATGCCCGGCTCTCGATGAGATTGTTCTTGTCCCTAAACCGCTGCCGGGTCGTCCCTTTATATAGGGAGGCCGACGCCCAGCAGCTCTCAGAGTCTCGGCCGGCTCATAAGAGTGTCCGGCTCGGACTCTCAACTATCCTTGCCTTACACTACAAGTTCTAGCATAATAATGATTGCAACTACGGGCTTTAAGCCATATCCGGGTCTTAAGCCCATCTTTGGCCCACCGTCTTCAGGCTTGGCGCCGGGCTTCTGGCAATGACCATATGAGTAACCCGGCCCCTCCTGGCGGGTGACTCTAAGGTCTATATCCTCAACACCCTTGGTATCGATGTTGTTGCCGACATAACTAACAGGCTATCCTCTGACATGCCTTACTTACATGGTTGTGTAAGACGTCATCACCTTCCTACTTTTAACCCACATGGTGGGCCCTTAACCCACAGTTTCACAATCGAAACCTGACTCTCCTATACATTCCTGTTTTCAAAGTTATCCCTCGCGCTTGGCTTCGTATGTACTTCATGAGCCACCTTTCTTGTCATCTGTTCTGGTATCAGACGCAATACTTATTTCCATTGCTCTGAACCCCTTTCACCCTCTGTTTCAGGCAACAAACGATGCCTACCCGGTTGAAGTTTCTTATTGCACCTCCTTACCTTGCTCTCGACGTCTTTCTTGAAGTTTGACTCGAGAGGTGCCTCTGTACCACATTCACTGAGATAGCCCACAGGTACCCATCTTGTGTTGAGCTCCGTCCTACCCGAGCCTTTCCCCCTTACTCCACCCCTTAAATCTCGGGACAAGATTTCTTGTAGTGGATGAGAATTGTGACGCCCGGATAATTAAGCTATAGTAAACCACTGTTAATGAATGCCACGTCACCTCGGTTACTGTTGTTAATCTCGCGTTAGTTCAAAACCGATTCAAATTCAAATTCAAATGAGAGGCAAACAAGAAAAGTTTTCAAAGATTAAAACTAAAATGTTCGGGTGGTGTCAAATAAATCGCAAGTAATTATGGTGGAGAAACCAAGCTTTTATAAAATGCTTAATTGAACTATAAGGATTTAAACAGTAGCAAAACCATTAATTAAATGCCTTCTATAATTATTTGGGGATTAGACTTTTTGTGACCGTGGACTAGGTTGAAATACTAATTTAGATGCTAAGTGTATATTTTTCTAAAACTAAAATAAATGTAACTAAAATAAATCATGAAAGAATAAATATAAAGAAAAGAAATAAAACAAAGCAGAACAAACAAAAAGAAGGGAAAGAACCCCCCTCCCCGCTGGGCCTCGGCCTAGCTGGCCGTCGACCCACCCTAGCCGGCCCACCCCCCCTCCCCGGTCGGTTCTCTGTTCCCCCGACCCCGTCGCTACAGGAGGCTGGTCGCCACCGAACCACCTCGCCAGCGATGAACCCCGCGAGAGGATAAGGCCGCCACGCCCCGACTCCTCGATCCCCTCTCCAATCCCCCCTCCTCGCGCCGCTTTCGCTCTCCAGATCCACCGCGCCACCGCGCCACCGCCATGACCATCGCCGCCGACGAGCTCTCCGCAGTCCCCGTCACCTAGGACCGTGCCAGGGCCTGCGCCGCCCTCCGCCTCGTCGCCTTCGACTACGAGCCGAGTCGAGGAGCACCACTACGACGCCACCGACCCTACTTCCTCGTCGGACGCCGCCTCCCTCGTCATCGTCTCCATCACCGTCGTCCATCGTCGACCTGCCGCCTTCTGTTGCTCCTAAGAAATCACGGGGCCTCCTAGTGCCTATGCGGTGAGCCCGCTTTCAAACCCCCTCCTCCCCCCTTCATTTCCCCGCTCGTAGCACTGCCGCCCACAAGACCGAGCCCTGGTCGCCACCAAGGCCGTGAGCTCGACGTAGCTGAGCTCGGCCAGGGCCAGCCCGCCTCACCTTTGAGCTCTCAGGACGCGGCCGCACCGCGCATGCCCCTGACCCCGCACATCCTTGCGCGCGTCCACTCGGGGCCTCCCGCTGCCTTCCCGCGTTCGCCGTCACCGCATCTGGAGCTCTGCTCCCGCGTGCGCTCACCACCCTGCTATCGCGCCCTAGGCCACTCTGCTCCATGCCCCGGCTCGTGTCGCCCTCTCTGCTCGCGCGCCCTCGCGCCTATGGCGCCTGCGCGCCTCGCCGTGAGACCACCGAGCTCCGTCGCCGCCGTTGCCAATGTCCGGCACCTCACCGACCTCCCCCGCTCGCGCAGTTGCCCCCGGTCGGCGCGCCACGCCGAGCCCGATCGGACGCGCCTGCCCGCGCAGCGAACGACTACCGGAATCCGCCAGCCAGAGTTCCTCCCCCGCCGCGCCGGAGTTAGCCGCCGACGTGGCCGACTTATTTAGCACTAACCTAGCCCTTAGTCCCCAATGACAGCCGGGCCCTGCATGTTTAATATTTGCTAATAAAAACGTTTTGATTAAATAAACAACTGTCAGATAGGGCCCGCGTTTTACTGTTCAAATGGATAAGATCCGCTGAGTCAGCATGCTGACTTAGCACCTGGGCCCACCAGTCAGCCTCTGGTTGACTAGTCTGTTGACCCTGTCAACAGGGCCCACCAGTCAGCCCTTGTGTGTGCTGGCTGGGTACAATTCTGGGTGCACATAGCAATTTGTCTATTTATTTTGGAGTTAATAGAAATTTTAGAATATGTTTAAAACTTTGATAAATCATATAAAATAAACCGTAGCTCAGATAAAAATACTTTCTACATGAAAGTTGCTCAGAACGACGAGACGAATCCGAATACGCAGCCCGTTCGTCCGCCACACATCCCTAACCTATTGAACTCACAACTTTCCCCCTCCGGTTCACCTGTCCGAAAACGTGAAACACTGGGGATACTTTCCCGGATGTTTTCCCCCTTCGCCGGTATCACCTCCTACTGCGTTAGGGCACTCCTAGCACCGTTACTTGACATGTCATGCATCGTTATGCTTCTGTTTGCATTGTATTCATTGTTTCTTCCCCCTCTTCTCTCCGGTAGACTACGAGACTAACGCCGCTGCTGGTGCCCCGATCGACTACTGTGTTGACGACCCCTCCTTGCCAGAACAACCAGGCAAGCCCCCCTTGATCACCAGATATCGCCTATTCTTCTCTCTACTGCTTGCATTAGAGTAGTGTAGCATGTTTCTGCTTTTAGTTAATCCTATTCTGCTGCATAGCCTGTCATTGTTGCTACAGTTGTTACCCTTACCTGCTATCCTACTGCTTAGTATAGGATGCTAGTGTTCCATCAGTGGCCCTACACTCTTGTCCGTCTGCCATGCTATACTACTGGGCCGTGATCACTTCGGGAGGTGATCACGGGCATACGCTACATACTTTATACTGTTACATTACTTATGATACTGTTCGGAGATGGGGGCTGAAGGGGCAGGTGGCTCCATCCCGGTAGAGGTGGGCCTGGGTTCCCGACGGCCCCCGACTGTTACTTTGTGGCGGAGCGACAGGGCAGGTTGAGACCACCTAGGAGAGAGGTGGGCCTGGCCCTGGTCGGCGTCTGCGGATACTTAAAAATAACACGCTTAACGAGTTCTTGGTATTTGATCCGAGTCTGGCCATTTGGCTATACGCACTAACCAACTACGCGGGAACAATTATGGGCACTCGACATCATGGTATCAGCCGAAGCCTTCGTGACGTTAGCGACGGAGCGGCGCGCGCCGGATTGGACTGGAACGCCTGCTAGGCTAGGTCTGCTTCCGGCCGCCCTCGCAACGTGCAGGTGTGCAATGGGCGATGGGCCCAGACCCCTGCGCCATAGGATTTAGACCAGCATGCTGACCTCTCTGTTGTGCCTAGGTGGGGCTGCGACGTGTTGATCTCCCGAGGCCAGGCATGACCCAGGAAAGTGTGTCCAGCCAAATGGGATCGAGCGTGTTGGGTTATGTGGTGCACCCCTGCTGGGAAGTTTTGAAGGAAATATGCCCTAGAGGCAATAATAAAGTATTATATATTTCCTTATATCATGATAAATGTTTATTATTCATGCTAGAATTGTATTATCCGGAAACATAATACATGTGTGAATACATAGACAAACAGAGTGTCACTAGTATGCCTCTACTTGACTAGCTCGTTAATCAAAGATGGTTATGTTTCCTAGCCATAGACATAAGTTGTCATTTGATTAACGAGATCACCTCATTAGGAGAATGACGTGATTGACTTGACCCATTCCGTTAGCTTAGCACTCGATCGTTTAGTATGTTGCTATTGCTTTCTTCATGACTTATACATGTTCCTATGACTATGAGATTATGCAACTCCCGTTTACCGGAGGAACACTTTGTGTGCTACCAAACGTCACAACGTAAATGGGTCATTATAAAGGTGCTCTACAGGTGTCTCCAAAGGTACTTGTTGGGTTGGCGTATTTCGAGATTAGGATTTGTCACTCCGATTGTCGGAGAGGTATCTCTGGGCCCACTCGGTAATGCACATCACTATAAGCCTTGCAAGCATTGTGACTAATGAGTTAGTTGCGGGATGATGTATTACGGAACGAGTAAAGAGACTTGCCAGTAACAAGATTGAACTAGGTATCGAGATACCGACGATCGAATCTTGGGCAAGTAACATACCGATGACAAAGGGAACAACGCATGTTGTTATGCGGTCTGACCGATAAAGATCTTCGTAGAATATGTGGGAGCCAATATGGGCATCCAGGTCCCGCTATTGGTTATTGACCGGAGAGGTGTCTCGGTCATGTCTACATAGTTCTCGAACCCGAAGGGTCCGCACGCTTAACGTTACGATGACAGTTTTATTGAGTTTTGATGTACCGAAGGAGTTCGGAGTCCCGGATGAGATCGGGGACATGACGAGGAGTCTCGAAATGGCCGAGACGTAAAGATCGATATATTGGACGACTATATTCGGACTTCGGAAAGGTTCTGAGTGATTCAGGTATTTTTCGGAGTACCGGAGAGTTACGGGAATTCGTATTAGGCCTTAATGGGCCATACGGGAAAGGAGGGAAAGACCTCAAAGGGTGGCCGCACCCCTCCCCATGGGCTAGTCAGAATTGGACTAGGGAGGGGGGCGCCCCCTTCCTTCTTTCTCCTTCCCCCTTCCCTTCTCCTACTCCCACAAGGAAAGGAGGAGTCCTACTCCCGGTGGGAGTAGGACTCCCCCCTTGGGCGCGCCACCTCCCCTTGGCCGGCCCTCTTCCCCTTGCTCCTTTATATACGGGGGCAGGGGGGCACCCCAGAGACACAACTTGATATACGATATTTTAGCCGTGTGCGGTGCCCGCCTCCACGAGATTACACCTCGATAATACCGTTGCGGAGCTTAGGCGAAGCCCTGCGTCGGTGGAACATCGTCATCGTCACCACGCCGTCGTGCTGACGAAACTCTCCCTCAACACTCGGCTAGATCGGAGTTCGACGGACGTCATTGAGCTGAACGTGTGTAGAACTCGGAGGTGCCGTGCGTTCGGTACTTGATCGGTCGGATCGTGAAGACGTACGACTACATCAACCGCGTTGTGATAACGCTTCCGCTGTCGGTCTATGAGGGTACGTGGACAACACTCTCCCCTCTCGTTGCTATGCATCACCATGATCTTGCGTGTGCGTAGATTTTTTTTTGAAATTACTACGTTTCCCAACAAGTTTATCTATTCGAATAGCCGCGTCCCTCGGTAAAAGGACGACCCGGAGTTGTACCTTGACCTTATGACAACTAGAACCGGATACTTAATAAAACACACCCTTCCAAGTGCCAGATACAACCCGGTGATCACTCTCTAACAGGGCGACGAGGAGGGGATCGCCGGGTAGGATTATGCTATGCGATGCTACTTGGTGAACTTACCATCTACTCTCTTCTACATGCTGCAAGATGGAGGTGGCCAGAAGCGTAGTCTTCAGGATTAGCTATCCCCTCTTATTCTGGCATTCTGCAGTTTAGTCCACCGATATGGCCCTTTACACATATACCCATGCATATGTAGTGTAGCTCCTTGCTTGCGAGTACTTTGGATGAGTACTCACGGTTGCTTTTCTCCCTCTTTTCCCCTTTCTATATCTGGTTGTCGCAACCAGATGCTGGTGTCCAGGAGCTAGAGATCCCGAGGATGATTCTACGTGGAGTTCGGCTTTGAGGAGTAGTTAGGAGGTCCCAGGCAGGAGGCCTTGCCTTTTCGATCGTTGCTACTTTTGTGCTAGCCTTCTTAAGGCGATCTTGTTTAACTTATGTCTGTACTCAGATATTGTTGCTTCCGCTGACTCGTCTATGATCGAGCACTTGTATTCGAGCCCTCGAGGCCCCTGGCTTGTATTATGATGCTTGTATGACTTATTTTTATTTTTAGAGTTGTGTTGTGATATCTTCCCGTGAGTCCCTGATCTTGATCGTACACGTTTGCGTGTATGATTAGTGTACAGTCAAAACGGGGGCGTCACATATATCATCGCAGCGGAAATATTCGTTGACATCTTGGACCCATGTCATCTGCCTTAACCCTACAGGCATTCTGACTGGGAAGCGTCCTAGCTCACACGATCGTCACAAAAGAACTCTTCTTCATATACCTGCTCTTTCAAGCCTCGCCAAGTAAATAGCCAGGGACAAGCCAGTGAGTACATTTGAATGTACTCGCAAGCAACCCGAGAGTGATAATAGGATAATTATGCAAGGCTCTACTTCTAAATTGGCATTTTTGCGGAAAGCTAGTTTTTCTCATGCAAGTATGATCATCCTTTTGTCAAGGACATGAATGCGTCTGCAACAAGTACCAGGAGGTTACAGACATCAACATCGAGAAAGAGTTATGAACAACTCATGCTCAAGCTCATCGTGACTTCCTCATGAATCACATCAACAATATTACCAAACTGGGTTGTTGGCCAGAAACATATGGACATAGTCTAAGCAGCACCACCCAACTGTCCTTGACCGTGGACACGGCTATTAGAATAGTTTGACACTCTACAGAGGTTGCACACTTTACCCACAAGATCCGGGGAACTTCCGTGTCATCCACGACCCGCGGTACCTCAAGTACCCGGGGTAAGCACCCGATCACTATCTTTTCCTAGACGACACTAACATAGAGTCCACTCGATTGGTAGTAACCCCCGTGCCCAACATTTCACATCTTAAAATTGTGGAGCCTCGCTCCCATATTCATCTCATACCACTGGCACGGGGTACCAACGGTGTGTTCGGTGCCCTGTGAAAACAGTCATGGCGGCCTATCCAAGCACGACCGGGTCCCGAGAGTGACCTCGTGTCACCCCCCTCATTAGTAATACGGGCACCATGCTAGTATCGACCTAGGTAATCAATAATGCCCTTTCCCATATAAGGGTAGAGTGGTTGTGCATGTTTGGTTGGGTCGGTCAACAAATCTTAAATCTAATCCATCACTGTAAACAACACTTTCATCGAGCCTCGGTACACTACTTCTCCACCAAGTAGTGACCTAGTTCATCATCATCTCCCAGGGGCATTAGTGGCACCCACTGGGGCTATTTGCAAGTATGTCAAACCACACTTGTTTCTTTCCATGCATAACTCTGACCCGTTTGCATAGCAAACTACTATAGCATATTTCTACAACCCACCAACACAACTCTAAACAAGGATAGAGTCATGAACAATGCAAGTATCAACGGGGTATGCAATGAAGGCAAGCCTAACAAGGTTGCCATTCAAGATATATCATGCACTCGATGAAACAACAAAAATGCTATTATGATGTAAAATGGTTCATCATGGTCAAAGGGCTGCTTGCCTGTTTTAACAAAGTCTTCGAGGTCTTCAGATATCTCTTGCCCAGCTCCAAGTATTCCGTCTACTTCGTCAACTAACATCGGAAACAAACACAATAAGCAACACAACAAGGCAAACATAAAAGTGCTCTAAAAATATGAAGTTGACTTTTCTAGGACTTTTCTGGTTATATGAAAAATAACCAAAGTGGTTTCATTGGATTTGGATCAGTGGATATTTCTGAACATTTCAATCCGATGGAATTAAGGGATTAATGGATTTGTAAGAAGTGTAAAGAAAAATTATTTTTAAAAATGAGCAGAGGCACCCATTTAACAAAGGATGATTTTAGAAGCACATAGGAGTGGGTTTCACTGGATTTGGAGTTAAAATGATTTTTCTATGAATTTGGGAAGTTTTCAATATATGGAGAAATGGACCAATATTTCATGTGGCACGTAAAGTATTGGGAAAAATGTTCAAAGACTAAGTTATAAACATAGAAGTATCTAGGAATTTGTATCATGGAATTTGGATAAAAAATGGGCTCTCTGTAATTTTCTAAAGTTCATCACAGAAATGGAAAAACAAGATTTGATAAATGTTTGTGAAGAAAATCTTTATGAAAAAATGTGCAAATTGCACCATGTGATAGATCATGAATTTATGAACTTATATAAATTTGGATCATCAAATTTGGAGTCCATTTGAATAATTTAGGAATTTTACAATATTTATGAAAAAGAAAAGGAAGAAAAGAAGTCAACCTTACAAAGCGCACTAGGCGAAGCCCAGCTAAACAGCGCCTACTGGGCTCGGCCCAGTGGCTCAGCTGCGCGAGGGAGGAGGTGACGCCGAAAGCGCACTGCAAGAGGGCGCCACCTTGCGGTGCAAGCGGATCGGTCGGAAGCCGTTTCCACTTGACCCGGCTGGTGGGCCGGCTTGGTCGCCTCTGCCGCTGATGGGCGGGCCCCCTGCCAGCTGGCGGGGCGGTCGTCCTGTACCTCCCGCTCGAGGCAGAGCAGGGGAGGCAGAGCGCACGCCGACGCTCGTCCGGCGATAGCCGGCGCCTTCGGCCGTCTCCCGCGGCGCTCCGCCTATGGGCGAGCTCAGCGCGGAGCGGCGCATCCGCTGGTGCAGGTCACGGCTGCCAGAGGGGGCCGAGATGACCGCAGCTTTGACGGCGGCGGGGGAGGTCATCGGCCATCCGTGGCTCTCGGCCTTCGTGCATCCCCGTGACGGTTCGAGGAGGTGGGGAGGGTCGTCGGACCACAGAGAGTCTTTGGGTGGAGGAAAGGGAGGGAGGCGAGCTCGGTGTTGCTCGAATTTGAGCGAGCCGAAGTGGCGGCCGTGCGGTGGTAGGAGGAGAAGGAAGGCGCGGGAGGAGGAGCAGGCTGCTCGAGGAGGTCGCTGGGAGGATGAGGGAGTGAACCGAGAGGGGAGAGGGACCTGGGGTGGCAGTATAAGGCGGGGCCATGGTGCACCGTGGGCAGCATCCACGGTCGCGGCCAATGCAGTGCCAGGGGCCGAACTGGCACCCAATGCCTTGTCCAGGGCATTTGTAGGGTTGGCCTAGGCCAAGGGAAAGGCAGAGGGAGAGCGGGGAGGTGCCAGAGGCTTCACGCTTGTGAGCTCGCCCATTGGAGCTCTCGGGCAGTCGGGGCACGTGTGGAGGAGGCAGCAGGAGGAAGAAAGAGAAGGGGGAAAGGGGCGTGGCGTGTTGCGGACGTCGAGGAGCATCGACTGGCACACGGGGGAGGCTTGAGGTGGTCGGAAGCCTCGGGCAGGACGCACCTACAATACGGGAGCACACTCTAGGGCGCTCCATAGCGCCCATTTGGCATGCCACAACATGCCCACGCGCTCTGGGTGTGTCCCGCCTTGTCTACTAGCTGCTGGGGCATATGGAGATGCCCTGGTGATAGAGGCAAAGGTGTCCCGTCTTTCGATGAGATGGTGGCTATCGTTTTGGAGGAAGTCAACTTTGACGATCCGACTACGAACGTGCGAGGACGTCGCACCTTAGCAATCGCTAAACCAACTCCGAGAGGTTACTGACCACGCCGGAGCACGATCAACCTGACCACGAAGGTCTGTTTCCCGCAGGCAAACGAAGAACAAGCAAGAAACTAAGATTGCAATCTGGATATTGCGAATATAAGAGGAAAGCTTTATTGATCAAGGTGGGGTTCTGTGACGCCTTTGTCTGGTCGTTGAACACAAACGAAGTACGCGAAGTTGCAGCTATGGCGAACTTTAATCTAAACAAAACCCAAAGTCTAAACGGTGCCCTAAGGGTTGTATATATGGAGGAAGAGGGGGGGGGGATTTCGTGGCCCTTGGGGAAGGGTCCAAAACCAACCCTATCTCTTGTTTCCCCACACACACGGACTCTAAAAACAACCTATACTTATGTATTTCGAAATTACATGGGCCTGGCGCAATAATAAGGTGACGCAGCACCTAGAATAGCCTTTAGACGAAATTTATGAAGTGGAATCTTGTATATTTCGTCCAAGGCTTCATGCACTCATTATGGTGGCTTCAAAGTCCTAAAATCATCACTTGTAACTCCGTTCTTGTTCCCCTTGCGCATGCCATCCTCTCCATGCTTGGTCTTGCTCCAGTGTTCATCCCTCTTATCCATGCGAGGCCCTTCATTTGTAAGCAAAACAAATGTATCCAATTTAGGCATCGTCATATTCTCATGAACATTAGAATCATTACCAAGAAACGAAAGTACCTGAAAATTTAATTGGCGTGCGCGAGCTCTAGTAATTAGTCCAGTATATGTATCAGTAGGGGCTGTGGGTGTAACAATGGTATTGATGTCCTCATCATCCTCCCCTTCTTGAAATGTAGTCGTCCTCGATGGAAGCTCATCTTCCTCACCCAAATAGGGCTTCAAATCTGCAATGTTAAAAGTGGGACTAACCCCAAAATCTGCAGGCAGCTCAAGTTTATATGCATTATCATTTATTTTCTCTAACACCTTAAATGGACCATCAACACGTGGCATTAGCTTTGATTTGCGCAAATCAGGAAATCTATCCTTACGCAAATGTAACCAAACAAGATCTCCAGGTGCAAAGACAACACGTTTTCTACCCTTATCTCTAGCAAGTTTATATTTAGCATTCATACGCTCAATGTTTTCCTTAGTTAACTCATGCATTTTTAAGATCAATTCAGCACGTTGTTTAGCATCAAAATTAACCTTCTCCGAAGATGGAAGAGGCAACAAATCAATGGGTGCATGAGGTAGGAAACCATACACAATTTCAAAAGGGCACATGTTAGTAGTAGAATGCAACGAACGATTATAAGCAAATTCAATATGAGGCAAGCATTCTTCCCACATTTTCTTATTATTCTTCAAAACAGTCCTAAGCATAGTAGACAATGTTCTATTGACTACTTCAATTTGACCATCAGTTTGGGGTGACAAGTAGTACTAAAAAGCAGTTTAGTCCCCAACTTAGCCCATAAACATCTCCAAAAGTGTCTAAGAAATTTAGTATCACGATCTGAAACAATAGTATTTGGCACACCATGCAAGCGAATAATTTCACGAAAGAACAAATCAGCAATATTAACAGCATCATCGCTTTTATGACATGGTATAAAGTGTGCCATTTTTGAGAATCTATCCACGACAACAAATATGCTATCCCTCCCCTTCTTTGTTCGAGGTAAACCTAAAACAAAGTCCATAGATATATCCCCCAAGGAACACTAGGTACAGGCAAAGGCATATATAAACCATGAGGATTGAGTCGTGACTTAGCTTTTTGACATGTAGTGTAGCGAGCGACAAAACGCTCAACATCCCGTCTCATCTTTAGCCAAAAGAAATGTGTAGCAAGTACGTCCTCTGTCTTCTTCACGCCAAAGTGTCCCATTAATCCTCCTCCATGCGCCTCCTGCAACAACAAAAGATGAACAGAGCTAGCTGGAACGCATAGCTTGTTAGCACAGAACACAAAGCCATCATTAATAACGAACTTGTTCCATGTTCTTCCTTCTTTACAATTCTGCATTACATCTTTAAAATCAGCATCATGCACATATTGATCTTTGATGGTCTCCAAACCAAATATTTTGAAGTCAAGTTGTGAAAGCATAGTATAACGACGAGACAATGCATCAACAATAACATTTTCTTTACCCTTCTTGTGTTTAATGACATAAGGGAAAGTCTCAATGAATTCAACCCAGTTAGCATGTCTACGATTCAGTTTAGCTTGACTTTTAATATGTTTCAAAGATTGATGATCAGAATGTATAACAAATTCTTTGGGCCATAAATAATGTTGCCATGTCTCTAAAGTCCAAACAAGAGCATATAATTCTTTATCATAAGTAGAATAATTCAGACTAGGCCCACTCAATTTTTCAGAAAAGTATGCAACATGTTTGCCATCTTGTAATAACACACCTCCTAATCCAATTCCACTAGCATCACATTCAAGCTCAAAAGTCTTATTAAAATCAGGAAGTTGGAGTAAAGGAGCATGTGTCAACTTATCTTTCAATACCGTGAAGGCTTCTTCCTGCGCAGTACGCCGAACAAAAGGCACATCCTTCTTTGTAAGCTCATATGGTGCTAAAATCTCTCACAAAATGCCTATAGAAACCAGCGAGTCCAAGAAAACTCCTCACTTGTGTGACCGTTTTGGGCTGCGGCCAACTCCCAATAGCTTCAATCTTGGCTTTATCAACTTCGATTCCCTGTGGAGTAACAACATAGCCAAGAAAAGATACTCGGTCAGTGCAAAAGGTGCACTTCCCATGGTTACCAAACAAACGTGCATCACGTAGAGCAATAAAAACAGCACATAAATATTCCAAATGTTCTTCCAAAGATTTGCTATAAATCAGTATATCATTAAAATAGACTACCACAAATCGTCCAATGAAAGCACGTAAAACTTTGTTCATTAGTCTCATGAAAGTACTAGGTGCATTAGTTAACCCAAAAGGCATGACTAACCACTCATATAAACCAAACTTAGTTTTAAATGCTGTTTTCCATTCATCTCCCAATTTCATACGAATTTGATGGTATCCACTACGTAAATCAACTTTGGAGAATATTGTAGAGCCACTCAATTCACCAAGCATATCATCTAGCCTATGAATAGGATGACGATAACGAATAGTAATATTATTAATGCCTCTACAATCAACACACATACGCGACGTACCATCCTTTTTAGGAATTAGTATAATAGGAACAACACAAGGATTAAGAGATTCACGTATATAACCTTTGTCGAGCAGCTCCTGTACTTGACGCATAATCTCCTTCGTCTCCTCTCGATTGGTACGGCATGGTGCACGGTTGGGTAGCGATGCACCGGGAATTAAGTCAATTTGATGCTCAATCCCTCGAATAGGTGGTAATCCCGGTGGCACGTCTTGTGGGAAGATATCAGCGAACTCCTGCAAAATGTTAGTGACAGCAGGGGGCAAAGAGGAAGGCACGTCCTTGAATGAAAATAATGCCTCTTTGCACACAAAAGCATAGCAAACAGATTTGCGAAAATCTAGCCCATCAATATCAGATTTGGTGCCAAGTAAACATGCAGTTTTCAATTTAATTTCAGAAGCAACACTAGATGGTTTATTATTAGGCTTCATTTGTTGCTCAAATTCTTTGGCACAATCTGATTTTCACTCTTATTTTTCTCCTGTTTTGCTTTATTAGCTCTATTAATATCATCTTTCAAAATGGAATCAGGAGTCATAGGAAGCAAAGTAATATTTTTATCCTTATGAACAAGAGTATACTGATTGTTTCTACCATGGTGTACAATTTTTTTATCAAATTGCCATGGTCTACCAAGTAATATGGAACATGCTTGCATAGGTACCACATCACAATCAACATAATCAGCATATGTAGAGATACTAAAATGTGCACGATAGTACGTGTTACCTTAACCTTGCCGCTGTTGTTGAACCATTGGATGTAGTAAGGACGTGGATCTGATATTGTGGTGAGAGATAGCTTCTCCACCATCTCCATGCTAGCGAAGTTGTTGCAGCTCCCTCCATCTATGATGACGCGAATAGAACGTTCCTTCACAACTCCCTTTGTATGGAACAAATTATGCCTCTGATTTTGCTCAGCTTGTGTAACCTGCACACTCAAAACACGTTGAGCAACCAAACATTCATACCTGTCAGCATCTTCAGGAGCCATGTATTGTGTCTCATGATCAGAATCATCTCCACCGTGTTCTTCACGTGTAATAAGAGCCAAAGTCTCCTCATCATAGTCACTAGCGGACTCATACCCACCATCCTTAGTAGCAATCATCACGCGCTGAGATTTGCATTCTCTCACATAATGACCTCTTCCCTTACAACGACGACAAATAATATCACTTGTGTGCCCTGTTGATGCCATGGAAGAAGAAGAGCTCTGTGTAGGCCCGACAGGTGTGCTCTTGGTAGATAGTGGTGGTTGTGCCTGCTTTCTTGTATCACAGTTGGAGGTGGCACCTGATGGAGGTGATGGTGCAGTGGAAGTAGAGGATGCACGTGGTGTCCATGATGAAGGTTGACCTGCAGAAAAGTTAGTTCGCGCCAATGCATGTCGATCCTGCACTTCACGTTCAGCTTTACAAGCAAGATGGAGTAAACGAGTGATATTATTGGACTCCTTATACTCTAGAATGATCTGAATCTCTCTATTTAATCCACCTATAAAACATGCAAGCATAGCTTCATTATCCTCAACAATACCACATCTAATCATGCCAATTTGTAATTCCTGATAATATTCCTCTACAGAATTTTTTCCTTGTCTTAAACGCTGCAATTTTTGAAGTAATTCACGTTGATAATATGGTGGAACCCAACGAGTACACATAGCAGTTTTCAAAGCAGCCTAAGTAGTTGGAATATTATTCGGATATAATCTACGATGTTCAGACCACCACACACAAGCAAAACTAGTGAAAGCACAAAGTGCAGCAGCAACACGTCTCTCCTCGGGATATTCTAAACATGTAAAACGTTGTTCGGTTTCTAACTTCCCAAGTAAGATATATATCAGGAACATATCTACCCTCAAATGGTGGAATATTCAATTTCAGTTTAGGAAGATGGTCATGATCTCGTACCTGAGCTGGTAATGTAGCCCTACCATTGCGATTATTTGCATGTGGATGACCGGGTGCAGGTGGTTGCACGTAGTTCTGATTTTGATCAACTTCATCCTCGTAATCTCCCGCATAATCATCCTCCTCCTCATCAGCAGCAGGAGCCACAGAAGTATCAACAGCAGCACCAACAGTTTTGCCAGGCTTAAGAGGGACACGGCTCGCTCGGCGGAGGGCTGTTTCGCGACGTGGAGGTAGTCGTTGTTGTTGTTGTGGTGGCAGAGGTGCGGCAGGTGTAGCCGGTGGTGGTTGTGGAAGACGCGCAAGCACTTCATTAAATTTATTATCGAGCTTTGTTTCGAATGTCTTCTCAAAGCCAGTTATCTTATCCATGGCCTCTTCAAAATTGTTCAGCACATCTTGCACCTATTCAGTCATCATTTGCTGAAATTTATCATGCAACTCCTTATTCGTCATGTTCTCCCAGTCAATCTCGTCGGCTTGTGATCCTGGCATGGTTAGTAGCAATAGAAACACACAAGAATATGATCCTACAGACTACTAACAAGTGGTGGTGGTGGTGGGTGTCACAAATCCGTCAAGCATATCTCAAATTCTTACCAGTTCTTACCCAGCAGCAGGCGGTGATCGGCAACCGATGTAGTCAAATCTCTCAAAGCTTGGATAGAGCGATTACCAGGGAGAGTCAAACGCACAATGTAGATATATGTGGAGCTGGGAAGGCTTATAATATGGTAGCAAAAAGGGCCAGCAATAATCAATTCAGAGATGCAAAGTTGAATAAACGCTCAACGACGATACTGTGCTGGTCCTAGGCTAGACCCTGCTAGAGACGCGAGCCAAGAACACTAACAAAATCACGGCGCTGCACGTAAACAAGGGAAAAGCACACTCTGGAATTTTTTTCGCTCTTTTTTTTGCGCTCCTCTTTTTTTTGCGAAAAATCACTATAATTGCGAGTGTCGCAAAACTCTTCCCAGGTCACAATGACAGGATGGGCACAAATTTTTTTGATTTTTTTTTCTGAAATCATGGCAGCGACGATGAAAAAGTGCGACAAAAGATCACTATGATGGCGAGTGTCTCAAAAGACTCAGAAAGGCCTAAAAATAGGATAGGGAAAAAATATTTTCGGCTGCCAAAATTTTGGCCTAAAAATAGCCCGGGGGTCTCCAGACTCGTTCTTTTTCGAAACCTACTCAGGCAAGGAAACACGAATCGGGAAAAAAAAGATGGATCTCGAAAACAAACCTAATATGAGAAGAACTCGGATTGGTGGTGGATATATGATGGTAAGATATGGCAGCGGTGGTGGTATATGATAGCGGTGGTGGTATATGGCTACGGATTGGTGGTGGTATATGGATACAGATCGGTGGCGGATTAGCGGTGGTGGTAGATGGCAGGAGCGATGATGATGCTGCGGCGGCGGCGTGACAACTTGTGAACAGAACGCGAAACTCTAAGGGAAACTATACGCTAAGACCAGCAACTTGACACGACAATGCAACCACAAATTCAACAAAGCAAAATATTGAAAAGACTATGCAAAGGCTCAGACTGGTTCGGATATGATGAACTAACCCTAATTTTTTGTGGCTTTTTTCATGGACTATAGGTATGAAGAACAAACTCGATCTAAATTATGAAAAACTGTAAAATCTCACCGAGCAACCTGGAAATCTGGTACCACTTGATAGAGGCAAAGGTGTCTCGTCTTTCGATGAGATGGTGGCTATCGTTTTGGAGGAAGTCGACTTTGACGATCCGACTGCGAACGTGCGAGGACGTCGCGCCTTAGCAATCGCTAAACCAACTCCGAGAGGTTATTGACCACGTCGGAGCACGATCAACCTGACCACGAAGGTCTGTTTCCTGCAGTCAAAAGAAGAACAAGCAAGAAACTAAGATTGCAATCTGGATATTGCGAATATAAGAGGAAAGCTTTATTGATCAAGGTGGGGTTCTGTGACGCCTTTGTCTGGTCGTTGAACACAAACGAAGTACGCGAAGTTGCAGCTATGGCGAACTTTAATCTAAACAAAACCCAAAGTCTAAACGGTGCCCTAAGGGCTGTATATATGGAGGAAGAGGGGGGGGGGGATTTCGTGGCCCTTGGGGAAGGGGTCCGAAACCAACCCCATCTCTTGTTTCCCCACACATACAAACTCTAAAAACAGCCTATACTTATGTATTTCGAAATTACATGGGCCTGGCCCAATAATAAGGTGACACAGCACCTAGAATAGCCTTTGGACGAAATTTATGAAGTGGCATCTTGTATATTTCATCCAAGGCTTCATGCACTCATTATGGTGGCTTCAAAGTCCTGAAATCATCACTTGTAACTCCGTTCTTGTTCCCCTTGCGCATGCCATCCTCTCCATGCTTGGTCTTGCTCCAGTGTTCATCCGTCTTATCCATGCGAGGCCCTTCATTTGTAAGCAAAACAAATTTATCCAATTTAGGCAACATCATATTCTCATGAACATTAGAATCATTACCAAGAAACGAAAGTACCTGAAAATTTAATTGGCGTGCGCGAGCTCTAGTAATTGGTCCAGTATATGTATCAGTAGGGGTTGTGGGTGTAATAATGGTATTGATGTCCTCATCACCTGGGGTGGCTTAGGTACTAAGGGAGAGGTAGGAATTTAAAATAGAGGGAGGAAAGAGATGCTGCCATGGCTGTCCAGAGAGGAATCTTGGAGTTTTTGCCCAAAAATAATTGAGAAATGGCTAGAGGAAAGTTACTGGAGGTAGGAGGTGACTAGGGTGAGCTCTGGTAAAAATTTGAACTAAAGGGGAATTCATTTGGGGCTCCAAACAGTGATCACAAAAATGTGGCAGAAGTTGTTTGATAGAGTTTTGGGCAAGCAAATGGATTCCACTTGACATAAGAATTAACAGTATCAAATGGCATATATAAATGAGGTTGATCACCAGATTTGAGCCCACCTGAAGAAAGTTGCCAATGTAACTTTGGCAAACCCTAGAAATCAACAGAAATGGATTTTCCAAGATTTAGTCATGCAAATATTTTCTCCTTGATGCACCACTTGGTGTGGTCTCATCATTTGAGGATTTGAACATGTCCACAAAAATATAGATGAAAAGGAGGCAGTTCGCAATGTAGAGTTGTTCAAACTTGGTTCTGGACAGAGAGGGTTTTGGGGCACTTTTGTGTACCAAAACTATTTGGATGGGAATGAAAATTTGCAAGTTCATCACATTAAGCATATGTGACTTGCTAGAATTTTCTTGGATTTATTTGACAATATTTCATAAAGAAATATTTCAAATGCTTGAAATATGCAGAAATGGTTTTAGAGGGTTTTGTCCAATATTTTCAACATGACCATGTGTTGAAACTCATATATATGGAAAATATATGTCCACTGAGTTTCCCTACATTTTCTTAAATACTTTTGAAAATTTAAAATAATTTAAACCTATTCAAGACCATTTCTGGCCTTAAGAAAAGCCTTTAAATAAAATATCAAAATAGCTTTTAAAATAATATTTTTGTGGTTTTAGGGAGTCCTATATCTAATAGGATTCAAATATAATTTTGGAAAGATTTTTCACGTCCGAGATTAAGTACTTGTAGCTCAAGCCTTAACTTAGGGGGTTTTAGAAAACCTAATTTAGAAAATACTTTTTGGCCAAAATATTTTTGTAAGAAAATACTATTATGTCTTATACACATGGCATGATCATTGGGAAAAGTTTTCGGATCAAGGAGAAGGAGTATAAGAGTTGGAGGATTTATTTGATTTTTAGAGCACTAGCAAACAGCAGACAAAAATCCAATCAAAGCAAAGACCAAAACACTCAAAAGTTTTTGTCAAACCACATTTTATCATGATTTATTAGCTTAAGTGTAGTGGCATGAAAATCAAGGTGTGACAGACCTACCCCCCTTACAAGAATCTCGTCCCCGAGATTCCCAAACTAGGGGTGGAAAGGAATATGGAAACTTGGACATGGGGTAGTCTTCATGTCCTCATACTGCTTCTGCTTCCATGTGGTGCTCCATTGAACCTTGAAGTACTGGATGGTGCGGCTTCGTGTATGATGTTCCGCTTGATCCAGGTTGCTAATGGTCTCTTGGATAGGTCAGGTCGGGTTGGAGGTCGGTGGCTCGATGATCGATGTCCTTGTAGAGATCGGGCTAGTTAGGAAGTTGAAAACACTTCTTGAGTTGTGTCACGTGGAAAACGTTTACGCACAGTGGGTAACTCAGGTGGTAACTCCGGCTGATAGCCGTCTACTCTTCGCTTGGAGTGATCCTGGAGGGGGGCGGTAAATCTTGGTGTGAGCTTCCTTTTGACATGGAAATGCTTGGTTCCTTCAAGAGGAGTGGTTCGCAGATACACATGGTCTTCGACACGGAAGTTTACTTCTTGACGATGGTGGTTGGTTTAGTTCTTCCGCCTTGACATGTCGGTCTTCAGATGTTCCTTAACCGGCTGAACGGCTCTTCTTCTGTCTTTGGGTGAACAAGTACGTCACCAAAACAAAGATGGCAACCAACTTTTCCAAGTACTCCATGAAGTCTATGGGGTACATAAGGTAGGCTGGGGTATTGGTGGTGGTCACGGTTGAGTGTTGGCCAAGGTCTTCTGGATCTAGAGTCAAGACCCATGGTCATGATCCGACCATGTTGTAGCTTGGTAGGGCTTAAGGGTTTCAAGGATTCTAGGGTGTGGGTGAACTTTATCATCTTATATTTAAGCACGGTTTCTGAGATGCCAATAGTTCTATCTAGTACTCCAAACAAATCACCTTATACCACTAAAAGCATCCCTTCGTACAGGTCAACTCCAATCATCACTCATGCTATTCATATCCCCAGGACTCCCGAGAGGAGGTCTAACAAAATCATATATATCTACGATCCTCCAACTCATGTGTATGGCTATCCCTATGTAAAAATCCATGGGTAGAGCATACAAGCTGCTAAGCTTCAATTAAACATGACAATCCAAGTGCTCAGCCTATTCTTCCAAGGTCTAAGATAATGCATCTCTATCCTAAGGAAACACGTCGTATACCACTCCAAGATCTTGTTTCCTTCCTATGAATCAACTCCAAAAGCCCATTAATTAACTTCCATCAATCACTACACAATTCATTAATTCTACAAATCCAATGTCTATGGTGTTCCACATGATCTCCTAAAGTCCCTATAATCCCCAAATACTTGAAAAGGCTATCTTTACTATAATCAGTTCACCAATTCCCATTATCGGGGTCAAGTAACTTCCAACGTCAAGCTTATATAGATTCCCTAAATCAACTCCGACAATTAATCCAATCTCCTAGTTTATTGTCCACCGAGAAACATGGTATCATGATTGAGATCATCAATCTAAATCCAATTTTACTCCAAACCACGTACACATACTCAACATCTATACTCAACTAGGATCACCTACTTAAATCCAAATCTCATGTCCAATGAGAATTCCTACATGCTTCCCCAAAGTCATTATCGTAATGTCAACTATCTCCTATCAATATCCATTGGCTAAGTCAAATCCTTATACCTCCAAGAATTTCAGCTTGCGATCATAATTATCCTACTAAATCCAGTTTACTCAGGGGTAATGAAAGCTATGCTACTCTATTAACATGATCCCACCAAGTTCATCTACCAACATGAAAGCCTTATAATCCACCAAATAATCTGAGATGATTCCTCAAAGTCATTGATATAAACTCATCAAGTCAATTGTCCTCTACTCCTATATCCTCAAATTGGTCTCCCCTGTGGCATCGTCAGTTTTGGTGCTATCTTAAGATGATAATGAGAACCCAGTGTTGTGCAAGGTTACGGAGGCTGAACTAGTTCTCTTGCAATTTGTAGGTTAAGCTCATGGTTAAGGATTCGAGTGAGGTCTCGAGGGGTCTAGGGATGGGTTTCTGATCTTTGAGGGGTAAACATAACTCTACGGGGTTGCACTGGGTCGAGGAGGCTGCAGCAAAAAGTCTTCAGTGCTAGTTGGCCGCCGAAGTAGACTCCTTGGTGCATCTTGTCTTGCTGGTCCTCCGTTGATGAGAGAGATGAGAGGTAAAAGTAGCATAGAGGAGGGGAATGCCTAAAGTGGGTTCTATATTGTAGGTGCAAACAAACGGGTGCCAAAAAGGGCCAAACACAAGCATTAAGAAAAGGTAGGTGATATAGTCGCGTACTTATTGCCTAGGGCAAAAGGGCGACTTATATCAAAACACAAACAAATAAAAACAAGCAACACACAATCATGGTTCCATTCGAACCATCACACGGACTCGACTGCGCATAGGGGGTACACGACTCATCCTACCCTAGGGGTTCTTGGACTCAGTAGTCGTGCTTGCTTCATGTCTCGTGCAGTCTTCTGGGTTTTCCTCAAGTGTCGTCGTGTCTCTTGTAATTGTTTGATGGAACGATCCGGGTTGAGCCTGAAGAGTCTTCAACAAGTTCTCGCCTGTTGAAGTGATGGGGTGAAGGTGGCTCCTCGTAGCTGGTGTTTACTCGGTCTTCTGTTGTCTTCTTAATTGTGATGATCCCTTTTGCCTTCTAAGGTGTTGAGGGTACCAGATAGGCAATTCTTTATGCAATGACATTAACAAGGCATAGTAGAGGTCCAACCTGTCAGTTACGTTGATGACAACGTCGACACCAAGAGCGGGGGATGAAGAGAACCGTTTTCCTGCTCACTATAATGAGGCGGACCAAATGGTGACGTTCTCATCCACCGGTGGTTGCCGATACAACAACGGTAAGGACAGGGTTGCTCTATTAGCGATGTATATCATGATCTTGCATATCGTATGCCCAGATCATCGTAGGCTAAGGTTGCATCATCTTGGGGTAATGTCGAAGGTGTCACCATCCTCTAGGTCTTGATGGTATCTTTGGTTGGCCTCATCTTGGCGTGGTGTCGTCTAACTTGTGTTCAGGAGACGTGGGCGAATGTCTGGCAAGGCGTATTACTTCTAGGCTATCCACGAGGATTTCAAGGAATCCAGGGGCATGAGGGTGCTAGCGACCATTTGCAAATGTTTTGAAGGGGAAGAGGTTGATAAGGAAAATATATCTTAGTTTTTGAAGAGCTCAGAAGGGAGGGCAAGTAGAGATAGTTTTTGAAAATTAGTACTACTTTTGAAAATAGCTTTACCCTAACTAATGACCATACCAACTAAGGCTTCCTACAGTCAGGATGGCTCTGATACCAGCTCGGTGGGGACCCCGACTCATAAGTCGTGATCACCGAATGCACATGTACAGTGATCCCAGAGATCAATACTCACTGAACACACAGAAGATGAATAACAAGAGTCTTACATCCATACGTACCATATTACACAAGTAGGATCATTATGGTCAATCTTGAGTATATCATCGCAGCGGAAATCTTCGTTGACATCTTGGACCCATGTCATCTTCCTTAACCTTACATGCATTCTGACTGGGAAGTGTCCTAGCTCGCACGATCGTCACCTGCTCTTTCAAGCCTGGCCAAGTAAATAGCCAGGGATAAGCCAGTGAGTACGTTTGAATGTACTCGCAAGCAACATGAGAGTGATAATAGGATAATTATGCAAGGCTCTACTTCTAAATTGGCATTTTTGCGGAAAGCTAGTTTTTCTCATGCAAGTATGATCAACCTCTTGTCAAGGACATGAATGCGTCTGCAACAAGTATCAGGAGGTTACAGACATCAACATCGAGAAAGAGTTATGAACAACTCAAGCTCAAGCTCATCGTGACTTCCTCATGAATCACATCAACAATATTACCAAACCGGGTTGTTTGCCAGAAACATATGGACATAGTCTAAGCAGCACCACCCAACTGTTCTTGACTGTGGACACGGCTTTTCGAATAGTTTGACACTCTGCAGAGGTTGCACACTTTACCCACAAGATCCGGGGAACTTCCGTGTCATCCACGACCCGCAGTACCTCAAGTACCCGGGGTAAGCACCCGATCACTATCTTTTCCTAGACGACACTAACATAGAGTCCACTCGATTGGTAGTAACCCCCGTGCCCAACATTTCACATCTTAAAATTGTGGAGCCTCGCTCCCATACTCATCTCATACCACTGGCATGGGGTACCAACGGTGTGTCCGGTGCCTTGTGAAAACAGTCATGGCCGCCTATCCAAGCACAACCCCGTCCCGAGAGTGACCTCGTGTCACCCCCATCACTAGTAATGCGGGCACGATGCTAGTATCGGCCTAGGTAATCGATAATGCCCTTTCCCATATAAGGGTAGAGTGGTTGCGCATGTTTGGTTGTGCCAGTCAACAAATCTTAAATCTAATCCGTCTATGTAAACAACACTTTCATCGAGCCTCGGTACACTACTTCTCCACCAAGTAGTGACCTAGTTCATCATCATCTCCCAGGGGCATTAGTGGCACCCACTAGGGCTATTTGCAAGTATGTCAAACCACACTTGTTTCTTTCCATGCATAACTCTGACCCATTTGCATAGCAAACTACTATAGCATATTTCTACAACCCACCAACACAACTCTAAATAAGGATAGAGTCATGAACAATGCAAGTATCAATGGGGTATGCAATGAAGGCAAGCCTAGCAAGGTTGCCATTCAAGATATATCATGCACTCGATGAAACAACAAAAATGCTATTATGATGTCAAATGGTTCATCATGGTCAAAGGGCTGCTTGCCTATTTTAACAAAGTCTTCGAGGTCTTCAGATATCTCTGGCCCAGCTCCAAGTATTCCGTCTACTTCGTCAACTAACTTCGGAAACAAACACAATAAGCAACACAACAAGGCAAACATAAAAGTGCTCTAAAATATGAAGTTGACTTTTCTAGGACTTTTTTGGTTGTATGAAAAATAACCAGAGTGTTTTCATTGGATTTGGATCAGTGGATATCTCTGAACATTTCAATCCGATGGAATCAAGGGATTAATGGATTTGTAAGAAGTGTAAAGCAACATTATTTTTAAAAATGAGCATTGGCACCCATTTAACAAAGGATGATTTTAGAAGCACCTAGGAGTTGGTTTCACTGGATTTGGAGTTAAAATGATTTTTCTATGAATTTGGGAAGTTGGCAATATATGGAGAAATGGACCAATATTTCATGTGGCACGTAAAGTATTGGGAAAAATGTTCAAAGACTAAGTTATAAAAAAAGAAATATCTAGGAATTTGAATCATGGAATTTGGATAAAAAATGGGCTCTGTGTAATTTTCTAAAGTTCATCACAGAAATGGAAAAACAAGATTTGACAAAAGTTTGTGAAGAAAATCTTTATAAAAAATGTGCAAATTGCACCATGTGATTGATCATGAATTTATGAACTTATATAAATTTGAATCATCAAATTTGGAGTCCATTTGAATTATTTAGGAATTTTGCAATATTTATGAAAAAGAAAAGGAAGAAAAGAAGTCAACCTTATAAAGCGCACTAGGCAAAGCCCAGCTAAACAGTGCCTACTGGGCTCGGCCTAGTGGCTCAGCTGCGCGAGGGAGGAGGTGACGCCGAAAGTGCACTATGAGAGGGCGCCACCCTGCGGGGCAAGCGGATCGGCCGGAAGCCGTTTCCACTTAACTCGACTGGTGGGCCGACTCGGTCGCCTCTGCCGCTAACGGGCAGGCCCCCTGCCAGTTGGCGGGGCGGTCCTCCTCTACCTCCCACTCGAGGCATAGCAGGGGAGGCAGAGCGCACGCCGGCGCTCGTCCGGCGATAGCCGGTGCCTCTGGCCGTCTCCCGCAGTGCTCCGCCTATGGGCAAGCTCAGCGTGGTGCGGCGCATCTGCTGGGGCAGGTCACAGCCGCCGGAGGGGGCCGAGATGACCGCAACTTTGACGGTGGCGGGGGAGGTCGTTGGCCATCCGTGGCTCTCGGCGTTCGTGCATCCCCGCGGCGGTTCGAGGAGGTGGGGAGGGTCGCCGGACCACGGGGAGTCTTTGGATGGAGGAAAGGGAGGGAGATGAGCTCAATGTTGCTCGAATTTGAGTGAGCCGAAGTGGCGGCCGTGCGGTGGTCGGAGGAGAAGGAAGGCGCGGGAGGAGGAGCAGGCTGCTCGAGGAGGTCGCTGGGAGGATGAGGGAGTGAACCGAGAGGGGAGAGGGACCCGGGATGGCTGTATAAGGCGGGGCCCTGGCGCACCGTGGGCGGCGTCCATGGCCGCGGTCAATGCAGTGCCAGGGGCCGAACTGGCACTCAGTGCCTTGTCCAGTGAGTTTGTAGGCTTGGCCTAGGCCAAGGGAAAGGCAGAGGGAGAGCAGGGAGGTGCCAGAGGCTTCGCATGTGTGAGCTCGCCCATTGGAGCTCTCGGTTGGTCGGGGCACGTGTGGAGGAGGCAGCAGGAGGAAGAAAGAGAAGGGGGACATGGGCGTGGCGTGTCGCAGACGTCGAGGAGCATCAACTGGCGCGCGGGGGAGGCTCGAGGTGGTCGGAAGCCTCGGGCAGGATGCACCTACAGTGCGGGAGCACATTGTAGGGCGCTCCAGAGCGCCCATTTGGCATGCCACGGCATGCCCACGCGCTCTGGGTGTGTCCCGCCTTGTCTACTAGCTGCTGGGGCATATGGAGATGCCCTGGGGTAGCTTAGGTACTAAGGGAGAGGTAGGAAATAAAAATAGAGGGAGGAAAGAGATGCTGCCATGCCTGTCCAGAGAGGAATCTTGGAGTTTTTGCCCAACAATAATTGAGAAATGGCCAGGGGAAAGTTACTGGAGGTAGGAGGTGACTAGGGTGAGCTCTGGTAAAAATTTGAACTAAAGGGGAATTCATTTGGGGCTCCAAACAGTGATCACAAAAATGTGGCAGAAGGTGTTTGATAGAGTTTTGGGCAAGCAAATGGATTCCACTTGACTTGAGAATTAACAGGATCAAATGGCATATATAAATGAGGCTGATCACCAGATTTGGGCCCACTTGAAGAAAGTTGCCAATGTAACTTTGGCAAACCCTAGAAATCAACAGAAATGGATTTTCTAAGATTTAGTCATGCAAATATTTTCTCCTAGATGCACCACTTGGTGTGGTCTCATCATTAGAGGATTTGAACATGTCCACAAAAATATAGATCAAAAGGAGGCAGTTGGCAATGTAGAGTTGTTCAAACTTGGTTCTGGATAGAGAGGGTTTTGGGGCACTTTTGTGTACCAAAACTATTTGGATGGGAATGAAACTTTGCAAGTTCATCACATTAAGCATATGTGACTTGCTAGAATTTTCTTGGATTTATTTGACAATATTTCATAAAGAAATATTTCAAATGCTTGAAATATACAGAAATGGTTTTAGAGGGTTTTGTCCAATATTTTCAACATGACCATGTGTTGAAACTCATATATATGGAAAATATATGTCCACTAAGTTTCCCTAAATTTTCTTGAATACTTTTGAAAATTTAAAATAATTTTAACCTATTAAAGACCATTTCTGACCTTAAGAAAAAGCCTTTAAATAAAACATCAAAATAGGTTTTAAAATAATAGTTTTGTGGTTTTAGGGAGTCCTATATCTAATAGGATTCAAATATAATTTTGGAAAGATTTTTCACGTCCCAGATTAAGTACTTGTAGTTCAAGCCTTAACTCAGGGGGTTTTGGAAAACCTAATTTAGAAAATACTTTTTGGCCAAAATATTTTTGTAAGAAAATACTATTATGTCCTATACACATGGCATGATCATTGGGAAAAGTTTACTTATCAAGGAGGAGTATAAGAGTTGGAGGATTTATTTGATTTTTAGAGCACTAGCAAACATTAGACAAAAATCCAATCAAAGCAAAGACCAAAACACTCAAAAGTTTTCGTCAAACCACATTTTATCATGATTTGTTAGCTTAAGTGTAGTGGCATGAAAATCAGGGTGTGACACCAGGACGCCCTGCATATAGCGCTAATGGGTGGCAACCATGTTTAGCAGGCCGATCGGCATGCGGACAGGGCTGCGGGGGCAGCCCCCACTCCAGCGGACGCGGGACGGCCAGAAGCGCTCCTGAGAAGCGGCCTTGTTGAGTCCTAGGATGTTGATGCAGACGCGCAGCTCCCCACCCACGTCAGGGGTGGCAGCTGCATCGAGTGGTGCGGGGCGGCGCTCGCCACGCATGGCTCGCGCCTCCTGAAGCTCTTCGATTGCCTTGGTAATGAACTCCTGAGCACCTGGCACCTCACGCCCTACGCCCTGCTCATGGAAGCGCGCGTTCAAGCATGCCTCCACATGGTGCCTGAATGCCTCCCTCGTGACGTTGGTTAGGTCAGAGGCCCTCCAGACAAGAGCCCCCGAGCCCGTCCTGAGAGGGGCGTCGGGCGCGCCTTCCTATGCAAGAGGGAAGGGCGCCCCTGCAGTGGGCGCGGAGATTGAGGCACGATCGTCGGACGCCCTAGCCTCCTGAGGTCCTGTGAGGAGGAGCTGCTTCTTCTTCTTGGGGACGGCCTCAGGAGGACCGATGGCACCCTCGTCATCTTAGTTCTCGACCGCTGTGGCCTGGTAGGAGCGCTCGAGGGAGCACACCGCATCCTTCTCGTCGCAGGCGACCGTGATGATGCCACCGCTTCCTGGCATCTTAAGAACATTGTAGCCGTGGTAAGTCACTGCCATAAACTTGGCGAGGGCCGGATACCCAAGGATGGCGTTGTACGGGAGGCGAATGTGGGCGATGTCGAAGTCGATGAGCTCGGTGCGGTAGTTCTCACGTTTGCCGAATGTGACAGGGAGACGAATCTGTCCCAGGGGAACAGTGGAGCCGTCAGTCACCCCTGAGAAGGGCTTGGTGTGGACGAGCTGGTTGTAGGGCACCTGGAGCCTCTCCAACATCTTAGCAGAGAGGACGTTGAGTCCCGCGCCTCTGTTGATGAGCGTCTTGGTGACGAGGACGTTGCTGATGGTCGGCGAGCAGAGCATCGGGAGTGCGCCGGCGGTGGCTAAACACTTGAGCTAATCCGTAGAGTCGAAGGTGATGGCGTACTTGGACCACCTGAGGCGACGTGTCACGTCGAGCTTGGGAATGGACGCGTTCACTTCATGAGCAAATTACTTGAAGACGCGATGAGGGGGGGGGGCTGAGCGCCCCCCAGGATGTAGGTAATGGCCCGAGGCTCTTGGACGCCCCTAGCCCCATCGTCTTGGCGGTGGTCGTCGTTCCTCCTTGGTGGCGGCGGCAGCGGAGGGAGACCGGCGTTTCCCTGAGGGCGCTCCTCATGAGACTGGTCCCTCCAGGGGTCGTCGCGAGCCTGGCCCTGCCAGCGGTCCTCACGGGGCTGATCATGCCAGTCCTGGCGGGGGTCATGGTTGTCCCAGCGGCCTCCACCACAGCCTCCTCCGTGGTCGGAGCCACGGTCGTTGCGCTCAGGACGGCGGCCAAGTCACCCGTCGCAGATGGCCCCGAGCTCTTGGCAGTCGTTGGTGTTGTGGCTATGGACGTTGTGGAAGACGCAGAATGGGAGGCTGCCCTTGGAGGATTCGGGGTGGTCGCAGCCGCGCTTCATCTCAGGTTCGGCCGTGAGCATAGCTATGCCCTTGCGCTTCACGTCCTTAGCCTTGGCCTTCTTGTCTTCAAGATTGGCCTCCGGGAGCTGTAGGAGGCAGAGGCGACCTTCCACAGCCCTCGCTCACCTGATTGCCATGTTGAACATCTCCAGAGCTAAGCACAGGTCCTCGTGTATGGCGAGCTCTTCCTTCATCTTGACATCCCGGACGCCAGCAATGAACGCCGAAATGATGGCCTCATTCAACACCTTAGGGATCTCGAGACGAACATTGGTGAAGCGATGTATGTATTTATGCAGGGTTTCTCCTGCCTATTGGTTGATGCGCCGCAGGTCGCCTACTGCAGGGGCGTGGTCGCGAGTGGCCTGGAAGTTGGCGAAGAAGCGCTCGCGCAGTTCGTCCTAGGAGGAGATCGATCCCACTGGAAGGTTCGGGAGACACGAGCGTGCATCGTCCTTGAGGGCCATGCGAAACGTGTTCGCCATGACTTTGTCATTGCCGTTCGCCGCCTCGATGCTCAGCTCATAGAGTTGGAGGAACCTGGCGGGGTCAGGGGTACCTGCATAGCGTGGAGGCAGATCCAGCTTGAACTTGCCGGGCCAGATGACGCGGCGTAGCTCCAGAGTGAAAGCACGACAGCCTGTCATGCTTGCGGGAGCTAGCCGCTGGGGAGGAGCCTGGTCTTGTCGCCCGCGCGCCACCGCCTCTGGCGGCACGCAGTCTTGACGCGGTGGAGCTGGAAGCGCACACGCTTCTCCTTGGGGCCGTTGCACCACCTGGCAGCTTTCTTCGTCACGCGCCGGTGCCCTGCGCGACGGGTCACGCTGGGGAGACGGCCTCATGCCTTGGCTCAGGGTCCATGCTATGCATAGGAGAAGGAGGAGGTGCGTCGTGAGCCACGTCGCCCGCAAGGGACGGCGGGGGACGAAGCGAGCGGGACGGTGCAGCTGCCTCGCCAGCGGCGCTGACTAGCTCGGCGATGCGGACGAGCCAGTCGTCATAGAGGCCATTGGCTAGGCGATAGCACAGGAGCTCGTGCACCATGAGCAACGTAGCCTGCATGTTCTTTGGCCCACGACGAGCATGAGAGGACGACGCGTGGCTGGAGTGGGTGATGGAGTCGCGGTGCGGCCGCCGCGACGCACAGACGGTGGCAGCGACGAGTCCTGCTGCTCGCGGGCAGTAGGGTCGATGGCTGCGTTGGCCACGGGGGAGGCTGAGCGGCGAGGCACGGCATTGCCCATAGGCGCCGTCTGAGCGAGAAGAGCGGCCCCGCGCTCGGGACAGACACGGTGAGCATTAGCCATGGGAACAACGGAACGTTGGCAGAGCGGTGGACGGAAGAGAGGCTTCGACACGCCCCTACCTAGCGCACCAAATGTCGGATTCAGGGCTCCGCATACCCAACAAAGGTTCGAACTCTCGGGCGTGTGCGAAGAACTCAACCTCTCCAGCCAACTAGTTCGTCACCCCCACGGCCTAGCTCGATGAACAAGAAAGGAAAGGGACACGACAGTTTGCCCAGGTTCGGGCCACCTTGCGGGTAAGACCCTGCTCCTGCTTTGTGGTGGATTAGCCTTGCAGGGGGCTGAGGATGAACTGCTACAAGGGAAGAACAACCTCATGAGGTCTGTTCTAGTGTGGCTGTGAGATAGTGAGGTCTCTCTCTCATCGATCCCTCCTACGGTGGTGGCTAAGCTATATTTATAGTGGCCTCGATCCTCTTCCTCCAAATGAAGGCTGGAAGGGATCCCACAGTAGCCAATTTTGAAGGGGGACAAGTAGTACATCCTATCCTAACGAAAGGTGGTCTTCGCCTACAAAGCTTCAGGCCATGACGCCACGGTGGGCTCGGTGATGACATCTGTCCTGCTGTCCTGGTGGTCTTGGTCTTGTTGCATGGGAATGGAAACCTTTAGCTAATTCCTCGGGACCCCACGCCTGTGCTTGCCTCCCTAGCACCAAAGAGGAAACCTGCTCCTCTGCACCCGCTGGCGCTCGCCTGGCCTTGGTCATCATGGCTGGTGTCACCTCAACCTCATGAGGTGGGCGCCGACATAGGAATCTCCACTCCTCGGGAGCCAGCCTGGGAGGCCGCTTCCTCTGAATGTCTTGATGTCATCCGCCTCGCTAGGCTTGGCCCCTCGCGAGGGTCATGTCTTGAAGGTGCTGAAGATGGGTCGTACCAGGCCGTCGACGGAGCCACGCCATGGGCTGCAGGCAGGCAAATCTGGGTACCCTAGTTCCTAGAACGACGACAACGTACACCCGGAGGAACTCGGTGGGGTCCGCCATGCCGTCATACCGCAGGGGCAACACTGGCCTGAACTTCGGCGGCCACCGCACCTATCGCAAGGCAGGGGAGAAAGCTCAAAGGCCCGCGATGCCTCCGAACGCGCCCGGCGGCCCTGCGGGTGGGGCGGTGCCTGCCACGCGAACCACGCGGCATGGGCGGAGCGTAGCTGACAAAGAGGTGGACCTTCGGAACGCCGCTACCTGGCGTACCAAATGTCGGATTTAAGGCTCCACAGACCCAAGAAAGGTTCGAACTCTGGGGCGTGTGCGAATAACTCAACCTCTCCAGTCAACCAACTCGCCACCCCCACGGCCTAGCTCGATGAACAAGAAGATGGGCACGACAGTTTTACCCAGGTTCGGGCCACCTTGCGGTGTAAGACCCTACTCCTGCTTTGTGGTGGATTTGCCTCACGAGGGGCTGACAATGAACTAGTACAAGGGAAGAACAACGTCGCGAGGTGTGCTCTGGTGAGCATGGAATGGGCCGATCTCTCTCTCGGTGGTGGCTAACCTATGCTTATAGTCGCCTCGGTCCTCTTCCTCCAAAACGAAGGCAGGAAGGGATCCCACAGTGTCAACGTCGCGAGAAGTACATCCTGACGAAAGGTGGTATGCGCCTGCAAAGTCTCTAGTCGTGACGCCATTGTGGGCCCGACGATGACATCTGTCCTACCGTCCAGGCAGTCTTGGTCTTGTTGCACGGGAATGGAAACCTTTGCCTGATTCCTCGGGACCCCGCGCCTGCGATTGCCTCCTTAGCCCGAAAGAGGAAACTGGCTCCTCTGCGCCCGCTAGCGCCCGCCTGGCCTTGGTCACCCCAACCTCATGAGGTTGGGCACCTGCATAGAAATCTCCGCTCCCCAGGAGGCAGCCTGGGGAGGCCGCTCCCTCCGGAGGTCTTGATGTTGCCCGCCTCACGAGGCTTGGCCCCTCACGAAGGTCTTGTCTTGATGGTCGCGTAGATGCGCCATACCAGGCTGTTGATGGAGCCACGCCATGGGCCGCAGGCAGGCAAGTCTGGGTACCCTGGTTCCCAGAATGCCGACAGTACTCGCCTTTCGAGGTTGGGTGCCCCGCCTTTACTCGCGAGCTACGGCAAGTTCGTTGGCCATCTGCTCGCACCTTCAAGCTAGAGATACCAGAAAAGTACGATGGAAGATTGAACCCGACAGAGTTCTTGAGCATCTACACCATCGATGTTCAAGCTGCGGACGGAAGAGACGAGAAGGTATTCGCCAATTACTTCCCTTTGGCACTCAAGCCAAACATGAGGTTGTGGCTGATGCACTTGCCAGAGAACTCCATCTCGACCTGGGCTGACCTGTGCCACGAGTTTGTTGGGGCCTTCACGGGTGGCCGTCAAGAACCAGGGTGGCCCAGCGACTTGCAGCTCCTCCCACAGAAGGAAGGAGAAAGTTTGCGGAAGTACATGCAGAGATTCACCCATGTGCATAGGAACATTCCAAACATCTACCCGGCAGCTGTGATAGCTGCATTCCAGTCCAACGTGCGCAACCGCGGGATACGCTCTAAAATGAACGTCCGGTTGCCCAAGACTGTGATTGAGCTATACACTCTGGTGGATAAGTGTGCCCGAGTAGAGAAGGGGAGGTGACTCCCCGGTGAGGAAGATGGCGCCGACGCTGACTCAGAGGACGACGGCAACGCCGCCAATCAGAAGAAGAATAAGAAATGCAACAATAAGCGCAAGGACAAAGCAGTGCTGGCTCTTGGTGGGTCGAGCACTCCAAGTACCGGCAAGAAGGCTGAGGACGAGGCTCCCGGCAAGGAAGTTGTCGCGTGCACTGATTGCCGGGAGGCTGCGGCTGCCGAGAAGGCCGGGAAGGCTGATGGGCCGTATTTGATGAGGACATCAATACCATTGTTACACCCACAGCCCCTACAGCTACATATACTGGACTAATCACTAGAGCTCGCGCACGCCAATTAAATTATCAGGTACTTTCGTTTCTTGGTAATGATTCTAATGTTCATGAGAATATGATGCTGCCTAAATTGGATACATTTGTTTTGCTTACAAATGAAGGGTCTCACATGGATAAGTGGGATGAACACTGGAGCAAGACCAAGCAAGGAGATGATGGCATGCGCAAGGGGAACAAGAACAGAGTTACAAGTGATGATTTCAGGACTTTGAAGCCACCATAAGGAGTGCATGAAGCCTTGGACGAAATATACAAGATGCCACTTCATAAATTTCGTCTAGAGGCTATTCAAGGTGCTATGTCACCTTATTATTGGGCCAGGCCCATATAATTTCTAAATACTTAAGTATAGGCTATTTTTAGAGTCTGTATGTGTGGGGAAACAAGAGTTAGTGTTGGTTTCGGACCCCTCCTCCAAGGGCCACGAAATTCCGCCCCTCTTCCTCCATATATAGAGCCCTTAGGGCATCGTTTAGACTTTGGGTTTTTTTTAGATTAGAAGTTCGCCATAGCTGCAACTTCGCGTACTTCTTTTGTGTTCAACGACCGTACAAAGACGTCACAGAACCCCACCTTGATCAATAAAGCTTTCATCTTATATTCGCAACATCCAGATTGTAATCTTAGTTTCTTGCTTGTTCTTCGTTTGCTTGCAGGAAATAGACCCTCGTGGTCAGGTTGATCATGCTCTAGTGTGGTCAATAACCCCTCGGAAGTTGGTTTAGCGATTGCTAAGGCACGACATCTCGCACGTTCGTAGTCAGATCGTTAAGGTCGAATCCCACAGAAAACGATAGCTATCTCATCGAAACATCGGGACACCCTCACCTCTATCAAGTGGTATCAGATTTCCAGGTTGCTCAGTGAGATTTTACAGTTTTTCGTAGATTAGATCGAGTCTGTTCTTCATACCTACAGTCCACGAAAAGCCACAAAAAAAATTAGGGTTAGTTCATTATATCCAAAAGTGTCTGAGCCTTTGCATAGTCTTTTTAGTATTTTGCTTTGTTGAATTTGCGGTTGCATCGTCGTGTCTAGTTGTTGGTCTTAGAGTCTAGTCTTTTAGAGTTTCGAGTTCTGGTCATAAGTTGTCACGCCGCCGCCGCAACATCATCATCGCCTCTGCCATCTACCACCACCACTTATCCGCCACCGATCCTTATCCATATACCATCACCAATCCGTATCCTTATACCACAATCAATACGTATCCATATACCACATCATCGCCTCTGCCATCTACCACCACCACTTATCCGCCACCGATCCTTATCCATATACCATCACCAATCCGTATCCTTATACCACAATCAATACGTATCCATATACCACCACCAATCCGTATCCATATACCACCACCAATCCGTACCCATATACCACCACCAATCCGTATCCATATACCACCACCGCTGCCATAAACCACCACCGCTGCCATATCTTACCATCATATATCCACCACCAATCCGAGTTCTTTTCATATTAGGTTTGTTTCCGAGATCCATCTATTTTCTGATTCGTGTTTCCTTACCTGAGTAGGTTTCAGAAAAAAATTGTCGCACTTTTTCGTCGTCGCTGCCCTGATTTCTGAAAAAACAATATTCAAAAAAATTGCGTGTCTATCCTATTAGTTTGACTTGGGAAGAGTTTTGAGACACTCGCCATTATAGTGATTTTCTGCAAAAAAAATAGAGGAGCGCAAAAAAGCAAAAATAATTCAGAGTGTGCTTTTCCCTTATTTACGTGCCACGCCGTGATTTTGTTCGTGTTCTAGGCTCGCGTCTCTAGTGCGGTCTAGCCTAGGACCAGCACAATACCGTCGTTGAGCGTTTACTCAAATTTGCATCTCTGAATTGATTATTGCTAACTCTTTTTGCTACCACATTATAAGCCTTCCTAGCTCCACATACAACTCCGTCATGCGTTTGACTCTCCCTAGTAATCGCTCTATCCAAGCTTTGAGAGTTTTGACTACAATGGTTGTCGATCACCGCCTGGTGCTGGGTAAGAAC
Source organism: Triticum aestivum (assembly GCF_018294505.1). Taxonomy (NCBI): domain Eukaryota; kingdom Viridiplantae; phylum Streptophyta; class Magnoliopsida; order Poales; family Poaceae; genus Triticum; species Triticum aestivum. Next base: position 167,530,561 of record NC_057796.1, read on the forward strand.
TGGTAAGAATTTGAGATTTGCTTGACGGATTTGTGACAACCACCACCACCACTTGTTAGTAGAATATAGGATCATATTCTTGTGTGTTTCTATTGCTGCTAACCATGGCAGGATCACAATCCGATGAGGTTGACTGGGAGAACTTGATGAACAAGGAGCTTCATGATAAGTTTCAGCAAATGATGAGTGGACAGGTGGACGATGTGCTCAATAGATTTCAAGAGGCCATGGAGAAGATAGATGGCATTGAGAAGGCATTCGAAACAAAGCTTGATAACAAGTTTAATGAATTGCTCGTGCATCTTCCACAACCACCGCCCGCTGCACCTGTCGCACCTCTACAGCAACTACAACAACAACATTGCCTTCCAAATCAAGTGGGACAAGCACTGCACGTTCCCCTTGAGCCTGGTCAAACTTCTGGTGCCGTTGTACCTACTGTTGATGCTTCTGTAGCTCTTGCTGCTACTGCAGAGGTGGAGGACCATTACGAGGATGAGGTTGATCAAAATCAGAACTACGTGCAACCACCAGCACCAACACCACCAGGTCGTGCTCATGCATATAATCGCAACGGTAGGGCTGCACCACCACCTGAGGTACGAGATCATGACCATCTTCCTAAACTAAAATTGAATATTCCACCATTTGAGGGTAGATATGTTCCTGATATATATCTTACTTGGGAGTAAGAAACTAAACAATGTTTTACATGTTTACAATATCCTGAGGAGAGACGTGTTTCTGCTGTTGTTTGTGCTTTCACTAGTTTTGCATGTGTTTGGTGGTCTGAACATTGTAGATTATATCCTATTCCAGCTACTTGGGATGCTTTGAAAAATGCTATGCATACTCGCTGGGTTCCACCATATTATCTACGTGAATTGCTTCAAAAATTGCAGCGTTTGTGACAAAAAAAATTATGTAGAAGAATATTATCAGGAATTACAAACTGGTATGATTATATGTGGTATTGTTGAGGATAATGAAGCTATGCTTGCACGTTTTATGGCTGGATTAAATAAAGAGATTCAGACCATTCTAGAGTATAAGGAATATAATAATATCACTCGTTTATTCCATCTTGCTTGCAAACCTGAACGTGAAGTGCTTGATCAACAAGCATTGGCGCGAACTAACTTTTCTGCAGGTCGGCCTTCATCATGGACACCGCGTGCATACTCTACTTCCACACGTTCTGCTGCACCAGCACCTCCGTCAACTGCCACTTCCAACCGTGAGACAAGAAAGCAGGCACAACCACCACTAACTGCCAAGAGCACACCTTCTGGGAATGCACAGAGCTCTTCTTCTTCCATGCCATCAACACGGCAAACGCATGATATTATTTGTCGTCGTTGCAAGGGTGGAGGTCATTATGCGAGAGAATGCCCATCTAAGCGTGTGATGATTGTTACTGAGGATGGTGGGTATGAGTCTGCTAGTGACTATGATGAGGAGACTTTGGCACTTATTACAAGTGAAGAACACGCTGGAGATGATTCTAATCATGAGACGCAATACATGGCTGCTGAAGATGCTGACGTGTATGAATGTTTAGTTGCTCAACGTGTTTTGAGTGTGCAGGTTACACAAGCCGAGCAAAATCAGAGGCATAATTTGTTCCATACAAAGGGAGTTGTGAAGGAACGTTTTGTTTGCGTCATCGTAGATGGAGGGAGTTGTAACAACTTGGCTAGCATGGAGATGGTGGAGAAGCTATCTCTCACCACAAGACCACATCCACATCCTTACTATATCCAATGGTTCAACAACAGTGGCAAGGTTAAGGTAACACGTATTGTTCGTGTGCATTTTAGTATCTCTACATATGCTGATTATGTTGATTGTGATGTGGTACCTATGCAAGCATGTTCCTTATTACTTGGTAGACCATGGCAATTTGATAAAAATTCTGTACACCATTTTAGAAACAATCAGTATACTCTTGTTCATAAGGATAAAAATATTACTTTGCTTCCTATGACTCCTGATTCCATTTTGAAAGATGATATTAATAGAGCTAATAAAGCAAAACAGGAGAAAAATAAGAGTGAAAATCAGATTGTGGCAAAAGAATTTGAGCAACAAATGAAGCCTAATAATAAACCATCTAGTGTTGCTTCTGAAATTAAATTGAAAAGTGCATGTTTACTTGCCCCCAAATCTGATATTGATGATCTAGATTTCAGCAAATCTGTTTGCTATGCTTTTGTGTGCAAAGAGGCATTATTTTCTTTCGAGGATGTGCCTTCCTCTTTGCCTCCTGCTGCCACTAACATTTTGCAGGAGTTCGCTGATGTCTTTCCACAAGACGTGCCACCGGGATTACCACCTATTCGAGGGATTGAGCATCAGATTGACTTAATTCCCGGTGCTTCGCTGCCAAACCTTGCGGAGATTATGCGTCAAGTACAGGAGCTGCTCGACAAAGGTTATATACACGAATCTCTTAGTCCTTGTGCTGTTCCTATTATGCTAGTGCCAAAAAAGGATGGTACGTCGCGTATGTGTGTTGATTGTAGAGGCATTAATAATATTACTATTCCTTATCGTCATCCTATTCCTAGGCTAGATGACATGCTTGATGAATTGAGTGGCTCTACAATATTCTCCAAAGTTGATTTGCGTCGTGGATACCATCAAATTCGTATGAAATTGGGAGATGAATGGAAAACAACATTTAAAACTTAGTTTGGATTATATGAGTGGTTAGTCATGCCTTTTGGGTCAACTAATGCTCCTGGTACTTTCATGAGATTAATGAACGAAGTTTTATGTACTTTCATTGGACGATTTGTGGTAGTCTATTTTGATGATATACTGATTTATAGTAGATCTTTGGTGGAACATTTGGAACATTTACGTGTTGTTTTTATTGCTCTACGTGATGCATGTTTGTTTGGTAACCTTGGGAAGTGCACCTTTTGCACCGACCGAGTATCTTTTCTTGGCTATGTTGTTACTCCACAGGGAATTGAACTTGATAAAGCCAAGATTGAAGCTATTGAGAGTTGGCCGCAGGCCAAAACGGTCACACAAGTGAGGAGTTTTCTTGGCCTCGCTGGATTCTATAGGCGTTTTGTGAGAGATTTCAGCACCATTGCTGCACCTCTCAATGAGCTTACAAAGAAGGATGTCCCTTTTGTTTGGGGTACCGCACAGGAAGAAGCCTTAACGGTATTGAAAGATAAGTTAACACATGCTCCTTTACTACAACTTCCTAATTTTAATACGACTTTTGAGCTTGAATGTGATGCTAGTGGAATTGGATTAGGAGGTGTGTTATTACAAGATGGCAAACCTGTTGCATACTTTTCTGAAAAAATTGAGTGGGCCTAGTCTGAATTATTCTACTTATGATAAAGAATTATATGCTCTTGTTCGGACTTTAGAAACATGGCAACATTATTTATGGCCCAAAGAATATTTATACATTCTGATCGTGAATCTTAGAAACATATTAAAAGTCAAGCTAAACTGAATCATAGACATGCTAAGTGGGTTGAATTCATTGAGACTTTCCCTTATGTCATTAAACACATGAAGGGTAAAGAAAATGTTATTGCTGATGCATTGTCTCGTCGCTAAACTATGCTTTCACAACTTGACTTCAAAATATTTGGTTTGGAGACCATCAAAGATCAATATGTGCATGATGCTGATTTTAAAGATGTAATACATAATTGTAAAGAAGGACAAACGTGGAATAAGTTCATTGTTAACGATGGATTTGTGTTCCGTGCTAACAAGCTATGCACTCCAGCTAGCTCCGTTTGTTTTTTGTTGTTGCAGGAGGCGCATGGAGGAGGATTAATGGGACACTTTGGCATGAAGAAGACAGAGGACGTACTTGCTACACATTTCTTTTGGCCAAAGATGAGATGGGATGTTGAGCGTTTTGTTGCTCGCTGCACTACATGTCAAAAAGCTAAGTCACGTCTCAATCCTCATGGTTTATATATGCCTTTGCCTGTACCTAGTGTTCCTCGGGAGGATATATTTTATGGACTTTGTTTTAGGTTTACCCCGAACAAAGAAGGGGAGGGATAGCATATTTGTTGTCGTGGATACATTCTCAAAAATGGCACACTTTATACCATGTCATAAAAGCGATGATGTTGTTAATGTTGTTGATTTGTTCTTTCATGAAATTATTCGCTTGCATGGTGTGTAGAATACTATTGTTTCAGATCGTGATACTAAATTTCTGAGCCACTTTTGGAAATGTTTATGGGCTAAGTTGGGGACTAAACTGCTTTTTAGTACTACTTGTCACCCCCAAACTGATGGACAAACAGAAGTAGTCAATAGAACATTGTCTACTATGCTTAGGGCTGTTTTGAAGAATAATAAGAAAATTTGGGAAGAATGCTTGGCTCATATTGAATTTGCTTATAATCGTTCATTGCATTCTACTACTAAGATGTGCCCTTTTGAAATTGTGTATGGTTTCCTACCTCGTGCACCTATTGATTTGTTGCCTCTTCCGTCTTCGGTGAAGGTTAATTTTGATGCTAAACAACATGCTGAATTGATTTTAAAAATGCATGAGTTAACTAAGGAAAAAATTGAGCGTATGAATGCTAAATATAAACTTGCTGCAGATAAGGGTAGAAAACATGATATGTTTGCACCTGGAGATCTTGTTTGGTTACATTTGCGTAAGGATAGATTTCCTTATTTGCGCAAATCAAAGCTAATGCCACATGTTGATGGTCCTTTTAAGGTGTTCGAGAAAATAAATGACAATGCATATAAACTTGAGCTGCCTGCAGATTTTGGGGTTAGTCCCACTTTTAACATTGCAGATTTGAAGCCTTATTTGGGTGAGGAAGATGAGCTTCCGTCGAGGATTACTTCATTTCAAGAAGGGGAGGATGATGAGGACATCAATACCATTGTTACACCCACAACCCCTACTGCTACATATACTGGACCAATTACTAGAGCTCGCACACGCCAATTAAATTAGCAGGTACTTATGTTTCTTGGTAATGATTCTAATGTTCATGAGAGTATGATGCTGCCTAAATTGGATACATTTGTTTTGATTACAAATGAAGGGCCTGGCATGGTAAGAGGGATGAACACTGGACCAAGCCCAAGCATGGAGATGATGGCATGAGCAAGGGGAACAAGAATAGAGTTACATGTGATGATTTCAGGACTTTGAAGCCACTATAAGGAGTGCATGAAGCCTTGGACGAAATATACAAGATGCCATTTCGTAAATTTCGGCTAGAGGCTATTCTAGGTGCTCTGTCACCTTATTATTGGGCCAGGCCCATGTAATTTCGAAATACTTAAGTATAGGCTGTTTTTAGAGTCCGTATGTGTGGGGAAACAAGAGTTAGGGTTGGTTTCGGACCCCTCCTCCAAGGGCCTGGAAATTCCCCCCTCTTCCTCCATATATACAGCCCTTAGGGCATCTTTTAGACTTTGGTTTTTGTTTAGATTAAAAGTTCGCCATAGCTGCAACTTGGCGTACTTCGTTTGTGTTCAACGACCAGACAAAAACATCACAGAACCCCACCTTGATCAATAAAGCTTTCATCTTATATTCGCAATATCCAGATTGCAATCTTAGTTTCTTGCTTGTTCTTTGTTTGCTTGCAGGAAATAAACCCTCGTGGTCAGGTTGATCATGCTCTGGCATGGTCAATATCCACTCGGAAGATGGTTTAGCGATTGCTAAGGCGCGACGTCTCGCACGTTCGTAGTCGGATCATCAAGGTCGACTCCCACAGAAAACGATAGCTATCTCATCGAAACATCGGGGCACCCTTGCCTCTATCAGTATTGCAAGATCCATCGGACCAAGGGCCACGATATTCTGGAGTGTCATCAGGTCGAGCAACTCGTCAAGAAAGAGAGGGCTGAGTGCGGGAAGCGCGACAAGGAGAAAGTCCAAGATGGCGTTGGCGGGAAAGGCCGGGGCGGCAGAGGAGGTCGCCCCGGCAAGGCCCTTCAGTATCAAGGGAAACATGCCAGAGGCCGTGAGAAGAAGGAATGCGATGACGAGAGTGATGAAGGAGATAAAGTGGAAACCAGCGAGCAGGAGTTCCACAAACCAGTGATGCCCTATGCATTGACGGAGGTGCATCCTTACACTCCTCTCACTGCCAGCTTAAACAGTGGGCGCCTGAGGTCAATGCCGTGGAGCCAGCGGCAGATTCTCGGAAGCCGCTCAAGTGGTCCCGCACGCCCATCATCTTTGATGAAAAGGATCACCCTGACCGCACCACCGTGGTAGGGTGTTTGCCGTTGTTGGTCTCACCAACTATCTGCAACCTTAAGGTCACAAAGCCGTTGGTTGACGGCGGGGCTGGGTTGAATCTGATTTCTCCCCAGGTCATCAGCAAACTCCAGATAGCAGATGAAGAGCTCAAGGTTACTGGTACTTTCTAAGGGCTTAACCCCGGCAGGAGTCGTCCTAAGGGGAAGATCACACTGCCGGTAACGTTCGGGCGGATTTAAACTACCATACTAAGAAGATCGTGTTTGATGTGGTTGACCTCCCCCTGCCGTACAATGGAATCCTTGGTCGCCCAGCCCTGGCAAAGTTCATGGCGGTATCCCACTATGCCTACAACACTCTGAAGATGCCAGGGTCGATGGGCGTCATTTCCATTCCATCAGACCAGAAGGACGCAATCATATGCGTGGATAAGATGTACCGGGACGCAATCGCTGCAGAGGCCGCGGAACCTACTACTCTCGCCGGGGAAAGCGAGAAAAAGAAGAAAGCTAGTAAGGATGCCAGCAAGGAATCCGAGAAGCGCGCATCTTCGAAGTGCACTGCGCATGTTGATGACTTGCCGGAGAGCTCCAATAGCAAGAGATCCAACGTTGCTGCACCCGCTGTGAAGAAGGTCCCGGCGGGGCTGGTTGGTGCTGATGGTACTTTTACTATCAGTGCCACCTTCAATGACAAATAGGAAAGTACGCTCGTTACCTTCCTGCGGGCGAATGTCGACGTGTTTGCCTGGCAACCATCTGACATCCCCGGCGTTCCCAGGGAGGTAATCGAGCACCACCTTGTTGTCTGCCCGCATGCCCGGCCCGTCAAGCAGAAGGTCCAAAAACAAGCTATGGAGCGGCAGCAGTTTATTGCCGAAGAGATCAAGAAACTTGAGGCAGCTGGTCTGGTCAGAGGAGTATTGCATCCAACGTGGTTGGCAAATCCAGTGGTGTGCGCACTAAAGGAAATATGCCCTAGAGGCAATAATAAAGTTGTTATTTTATATCTCCTTATTCATGATAAAGGTTTATTATTCATGCTAGAATTGTATTGATCGGAAACCTTAATACATGTGTGAATACATAAACAAAGAGCATGCCCTAGTGAGCCTCTACTAGACTAGCTCGTTGATCAAAGATGGGTTAAAGTTTCCTAACCATTGACATGAGTTGTCATTTCATAACGGAATGATGTGATGGACAGGACCCATCCATTAGCTTAGCATAATGCTTGTTCACTTTTATTGCTATTGCTTTCTTCATGTCAAATACATGTTCCTTCGACTATGAGATTATGCAATTCCCGGATACCAGAGGAATGCCTTGTGTGCTATCAAACGTCACAACATAACTGGGTGATTATAAATATGCTCTACAGGTATCTCCGAAGGTGTTTGTTGAGTTGGCATAGATCGAGATTAGGATTTGTCACTCCGAGTATCGGAGAGGTATCTCTGGGCCCTCTCGGTAATACACATCATAAGCTTGCAAGAAAACGACTAAGAAGTTAGTCACGAGGTGATGTATTACGAAACGAGTAAAGAAACTTGCCGGTAACGAGATTGAACTAGGTATGAAGATACCGGCGATCGAATCTCGGGCAAGTAACGTACCAATGAACAAAGGGAATTACGTATGTTGTGATAACGGTTCGATCGATAAAGATCTTCATAGAATATGTAGGAGCCAATTTGGGCATCTAGGTTCCGCTATTGGTTATTGACCGGAGAGGTGTCTCGGTCATGTCTACATAGTTCTTGAACCCGTAGGGTCCGCACGCTTAACGTTCGATGACGATATAGTATTATATGAGTTATGTGATTTGGTGACTGACTGTTGTTCGGAGTCCCGAATGAGATCATGGACATGACGAGGAGTCTCGAAATGGTCGAGAGGTAAAGATTGATATATAGGACGATAGTATTCGGACACCGGAAGTGTTTCAGGGGTTACCGGGTACTTATTGGGTCACCGGAAGGGGTTCCAGGCACCCACGGCAAAAGATACGGCCTTATGGGCCAAGAGGGGAAACACACCAGCCACAAGGGGTTGGTGTGCTCCCCATATGGGCCGTCCTAGGAGGAGAAGGAAAGAGGGGAAGGGAAAGGAAAGAGTGGAATAGGATTCCCCCTTCCTTCCCTCTCCCCCCTCTTTCCTTGCCCCTCCGACAAATATGGCAGGGAGGGTGCGCGGCTTGGGAGGGACTCCAAGTAGGATTCCTCATACTTGGGGCACCTCCTGGCAGCCTCCCCTCTCCATCCCACCTATATATATGTGGGGGCGCCCTAGCACACAACCGACAATTGCCTAGTCGTGTGCGGCGCCCCCCTCCACCGTTTACACCCTCGATCATATTTTAGTAGTGATTAGGTGAAGCCCTGCGAGGATCACTTCACCATCACTGTCACCACGCTGTCATGCTGACGGAACTAATATACTACCTTGACGTCATGATGGATCAAGAAGGCAAGGGACTTCACCGACCTGAGCGTGTGCAGAATGCGGAGGTGCCACACGTTCGGTACTTGATCGGTTGAAGCGCGAAGAAGTTCGACTACATCAACCGCGTTGTGAAACACTTCCTCTTACGGTCTATGAGGGTACGTAGACACACTCTCCCCCTTGTTGCTATGCATCTCCATAGATAGATCATTGCGTGTGCGTAGAAAAAAATTGTTTTCCATGCAACGATTTCCAACAGTGGCATCATGAGCCAGGTCTATGCGTAGATGATATGCACGAGTCGAACACAAAGAGTTGTGGGAGGTGTTAGTCATACTACTTACCACCGACGTCTTATTTTGATTCGGCGATATTGTGGGATGAAGTGGCCCGGACCAACCTTACATGTCCACGCACATGAGACCGGTTCCACCGACAGACATGCAACTAGTTTTGCATAAAAGGCGGCCGGCGGGTGTCTGTTTCTCCTACTTTAGTTGAATCGAATTTGACTACGGCCGGTCCTTGAAGAAGGTTAAAACCGCAAACTTGACGAAACACCATTGTGGTTTTATGCGTAGGTAAGAATGGTTCTTTCTAGAAGCCCGTAGAAGCCACGTAAAACTTGCAACAACAAAGTAGAGGACGTCTAACTTGTTTTTGCAGGACATGTTGTGATGTGATATGGTCAAGACATGATGTGATAAACGTTATTGTATGTGATGATCATGTTTTGTAAGTCATCGGCAACCGGCAGGAGGCTTATGGTTGTCTCTTTATTGTATGAAATGCATACGCCATGTAATTGCTTTACTTTATCACTATGCGTTAGTGATAGTTGTAGAAGCAATAGTTGGCGAGACGACCACAACGCTACGATGGAGATCAAAGTGTCGAGCCGGTGATGATGGAGATCATGACGATGCTTTGGAGATGAAGATCAAAAGCACGAGATGATGATGGCCATATCATGTCACCTATTTTGATTGCATGTGATGGTTATCTTTTATGCATCTTATTTGCTTAGTACGGTGGTAGCATTATGAGATGATCCCTTCACTAAATTTCTAGGTAAAAGGGTTCTCCCTGAGTATGCACCGTTGCTACAGTTCATCGTGTTGAGACACCACGTGATGATCGGGTGTGATAGACTCTACGTTCACGTACAACGGGTGCAAGACAGTTTTGCACATGCGGAATACTTGGGTTAAACTTGACGAGCCTAGCATGTACAAACATGGCCACGGAACACCGGAGACCGAAAAGTTGAATGTGAATCATATAGTAGATACGATCAACATAGAGATGTTCACCATTAGCGACTACCCCATCTCACGTGATGATCGGACATGGGTTAGTTGATTTGGATCACGTATCACTTATATGACTTGAGGGATGTCTATTTAAGTGGGAGTTCTTAAGTAATTTGATTAATTGAACTTAATTTATCATGAACTTAGTCCTGATAGTATTTGCATATCTATGTTGTAGATCAATGGCCCGTGCTACCGTTCCCCTGAATTTTAATGTGTTCCTAGAGAAAGCTAGGTTGAAAGATGATGGTAGCAACTACACGGACTAGGTCTGTAACTTGAGGATTATCCTCATTGCTGCACAGAAGAAGTATGTTCTTGATGCACCGCTAGGTGAACGGCCTGGTACAGGAGCAGATGCTGATGTTTTGAACATCTGGCAAGCTCGATCTGATGACTACTCGATAGTTCAGTGTGCCATGCTTTACGGCTTAGAAGTGGGGCTTCAAAGACGTTTTGAACGTCATGGAGCATATGAGATGTTCCAAGAGTTGAAGTTAATATTTCAAGCAAATGCCCGGGTTGAGAGATATGAAGTCTCCAACAACTTCTATAGCTGCAAGATGGAGGAGAACAGTTTTGTCAGTGAACACATACTCAAAATGTCTGGGTATTATAATAACTTGACTCAGCTGGGAGTTGATCTTCCAGTTGGTTGTGTCATTGACAAAGTTCTTCAATCACTGCCACCAAGCTACAAAGGCTTCATGATGAACTATAATATGCAAGGGCTGAACAAAACAATTCCCGAGCTCTTCGCAATCCTTAAGGCCGTGGAGGTAGAAATCAAGAAGGAGCATCAAGTGTTGATGGTTAACAAGACCACTAGTTTCAAGAAAAAGGGCAAGGGAAAGAAAGGGAACTTCAAGAATAATGGCAAGCAAGTTGCCACTCCCGGGAAGAAGCCCGAAGCTGGACCCAAGCCTGAAACTGAGTGCTTCTACTTCAAAGGGACTGGTCACTGGAAGCGGAACTGCCCCAAGTATTTGGCGGATAAGAAGGATGGCAAAGTGAACAAAGGTATATTTGATATACATGTTATTTATGTGTACCTTACTAATGCTCATCGTAGCTCCTGTGTATTTGATACTAGTTCGGTTGCTTATATTTGTAACTCGAAATAGGAGCTATGGTTTAAACAAAGATTGGCTATGGACGAGGTGGCAATGCGTGTCGAGAATGGTTCCAAGGTCGATGTGATCGCCGTCGGCACGCTACCTCTACATCTACCTTCGGGATTAGTTTTAGACCTGAATAATTGTTATCTGGTGCCAGCATTGAGCATGAACATTATATCTGGATCTTGTTTAGTGTGAGATGGTTATTCATTTCAATCAGAGAACAAAAGTTGTTCTATTTATACGAGTAATATATTTTATGGTCATGCACCCTTGAAGAGTGGTCTATTTTTGTTGAATCTCGATTGTAGTGATACACATATTCATAATATTGATGCCAGAAGATGCAAAGTTGATAATGATAGTGCAACATAGTTGTGGCACTGCCGTTTAGGTCATATTGATGTAAAGCACATGAAGAAACTCCATGCAGATGGGCCTTTGGGATCACTTGATTATGAATCATTTGATACTTGCGAACCATGCCTCATGGGCAAGATGACTAAAACTCCGTTCTCCGGAACAATGGAGCAAGCCAATGACTTATTGGAAATACACAAACCGATGTATGTGGTCCGATGAGTATTGAGTCACGCGGCGGGTATCATTATTTTCTGAGCTTCACAGATGATTTGAGTAGATATGGGTATATCTACTTAATGAAACACAAGTCTGAATCATTTGAAAAGTTCAAAGATTTTCAGAGTGAAGTGCAAAATCATCATACCAAGAAAATAAAGTTTCTACGATCTGATCGCGGAGGCGAATATTTGAGTTACGATTTTGGCCTTCATTTAAAACAATGTGGAATAGTTTCACAACTCACGCCACCTGGAACACCACAGCGTAATGGTGTGTCCGAACATCGTAACCGCACTTTATTAGATATTGTGCGATCTATGATGTCTCTTACCGATTTACCACTATCATTTTGGGGTTATGTGTTAGAGATAAATGCATTCACGTTAAATAGGGCACCGTCTAAATCCGTTGAGATGATACCGTATGAACTGTGATTTGGAAAGAAACCTAAGCTGTCATTTCTTAAAAGTTTGGGGATGCAACGCTTATGTCAAAAGGCTTCACCCTGATAAGCTCGAACCCAAAGCGGAGAAGTGCGTGTTCATAGGATACCCTAAAGATACAATTGGGTACACCTTCTACCACATATCCGAAGGCAAGATCTTTGTTGCCAAGAATGGAACCTTTGTAGATAAGGAGTTTCTCTCTAAATAAGTGAGTGGGAGGAAAGTAGAACTTGATGAGGTAATTGTACCTTCTCTCGAATTGGAAAATAGCACATCAGAGAAATCAGTTCCCGTGATGCCTACACCAACTACAGAGGAAGCAAATGATAATGATCATGAAGCTTCAGATCAAGTTGCTACTGAACCTCGTAGGTCGACCAGAGCATGATTCGCACCAGAGTGCTACGGCAATCCTGTTCTAGAAGCCATGGTATTAGACCAAGGCGAACCTATGAACTATGAAGAAGCTATGATGAGCCCAGATTCCGACAGATGGCTTGAGGCCATGAAATCTGAGATAGGATCCATGTATGAGAACAAAGTGTGGACTTTGGTGGACTTGCCCGATGATCGGCAAGCCATAGAGAATAAATGGATCTTCAAGAAGAAGACTGACGCTGATGGTAATGTCACCATCTACAAAGCTCGACTTGTCGTGAAAGGTTTTCGTCAAGTTCAAGGGGTTAACTACGATGAGACTTTCTCACCCGTAGGGATGTTTAAGTCCGTCCGAATCATGTTAGCAATTGCCGCATTTTATGCTTTGAAATCTGGCAAATGGACGTCAAAACTACATTCCTTAATGGATATCTTAAAGAAGAGTTGTATATGATACAACCAAAAGGTTTTGTCGATCCTAAAGGTGCTGACAAAGTGTGCAAGCTCCAGCGATCCATCTATGGACTGGTGCAAGCATCTCGGAGTTGGAATATACGGTTTGATAAGGTGATCAAAGCATATGGTTTTGTATAGACTTATGGTGAAGCCTGTATTTACAAGAAAGTGAGTGGGAGCTCTGTAGCATTTCTGATATTATATGTGGATGACATATTGTTGATCGGAAATTATATAGACTTTTTGGATAGCATAAAAGGATACTTGAATAAGAATTTTTCAATGAAAGACCTTGGTGAAGCTGCTTATATATTGGGCATAAAGATCTATAGAGATAGATCAAGACGCTTGATAGGACTTTCACGAAACACATACCTCGATAAAGTTTTGAAGAAATTCAAAATGGATCAGTCAAAGAAAGTGTTCTTGTCTGTGTTACAAGGTGTGAAGTTGAGTAAGACTCAAAACCCGATCACGATAGAATATACAGATAGAATGGAAGTCATTCTTTATGCCTTAGTCATAGGTTCTATAAAGTATGCCATGCTGTGTACCAAACCTGTTGTGTGCCTTGCCATGAGTTTGGCAAGGGGGTACAATAGTGATCCAAGAGTAGATCACTGGACATCGGTCAAAATTATCCTTAGGTACCTAAAGAGGACTAAGGAAATGTTTCTAGGTTATGGAGGTGATAAAGAGTTCGTCGTAAAGAGTTACGTCGATGCAAGCTTTGACACTAATCCGGATGACTTTGAGTCTCGATCAGGATACATATTGAAAGTGGGAGCAATTAGCTAGAGTAGCTCCATGCAGAGCATTGTAGACATAGAAATTTTCAAAATAAATACGGATCTGAATGTGATAGACCCGTTGACTAAACCTCTCTCATGAGAAAAACATGGTCCACCTTAGTACTCTTTGGGTGTTAATAACATGGCGATGTGAACTAGATTATTGACTCTAGTAAAATCTTTGGGTATTTGTCACATGACGATGTGAACTATGGGTGTTAAATCACATGGTGATGTGAACTAGATTATTTACTCTAGTGCAAGTGTGAGACTGAAGGAAATATGCCCTAGAGGCAATAATAAAGTTGTTATTTTATATTTCCTTATTCATGATAAAGGTTTATGTAGGATCGAAAGTATGTCTAGAGGGGGGTGATTAGACTACTTGACCAAATAAAAATCTAGCCTTTTCCCAATTTTAGTTCTTGGCAGATTTTAGCAACTTAGCACAAGTCAAGCAATCAACCTACACATGCAATTCTAAGAGTATAGCAGCGGAATGTAAAACAATTGCATATGAAGGTAAAGGGAGGAGTTTGAGGGAGCAAACGCAATGTTGACATGGAGATTTTTTATCCGTGGTTCCGATAGGTGCTGCTATCGTACATCCACGTTGATGGAGACTTCAACCCACGAAGGGTAATGGTTGCGCGAGTCCACGGAGAGCTCCACCCACGAAGGGTCCACAAAGAAGCAACCTTGTCTATCCCACCATGGCCGTCACCCAGGAAGGACTTGCCTCACTAGGGTAGATCTTCATGAAGTAGGCGATCTCCTTGCCCTTACAAACTCCTTGGTTCAACTCCACAATCTTGACGGAGGCTCCAAAGTGACACCTAGCTATTCTAGGAGACACCACTCTCCAAGAAGTAACAAATGGTGTGTTGATGATGAACTCCTTGCTCTTGTGCTTCAAATGATAGTCTCCTGATGTAGGGTGGAACCCTATACGGCCGATCTTTCACGAAAGGAGCGGATCCCGCGAAGAACACGAAGAACACAGGGAAGAACGGAGAGAAATCATAAGGGGAAACACTCAAGAACAAGTCCAATCACACATCCACTAGAAAATCAAACACACAAGATCCACAAGGTACATGAAGAACAAAGGGAAAGATACAAGGTAAAGTTCATCTCCATGAGGAGGTCTTGAAGGGGGCCCGCCCAAGAGGGGGTCTTGATATATCCCGCAGGATCTTCTCCTAGATGGAGGTATTGGCCTCCATAAGGAGTAGTAGTCTCTCTCTCTCTCAAGAGTAGAGTGGTACAAGGAGCAAAGCTCTCTATCAAATGAGCTATCACTTTGCTAACCCTAGAAAGGAGGTGGAGGTGGTCTATTGATAGTCTTAGCCACGAAGGGGTAAGTGGGAGAGGGATAGAAGGCCAAAGGCCCGTGGCTGCGCACAGGCAGAGCGGTAGTACTGCTTGGGAGGGCGGTGGTACCGCTTGTAAGCGGTAGTGCCGCTTGGACTGCACGGTAGTACCGGACCCGGGTCGCTCGAGCATAGGAGTTTGTCGGGTTGAGCGGCAGTAGAGCGGAAGTTCGGCGGTAGTGCTGCTTGGGGGCCTCTAGCGATAGTACCGCTTGGTTTGGGCGGTAGTACCGCTCGTCCTGGGTCTTCTTCCTCCTTCTCTTCCATGCTTCCCTCGTGGACGGTGTAGTCGTTCCTTGGCGCTTGCACTCCTCCTCGACATCCGTGAAGCTCCGACAATACCTATGCATGCACGCGGGAGAAGTGTCAAGTAGTATACCATCCTCGAAGGGGTCAAGTGAACACGTGTAAAGGAGAAGATTCACCTTTATGTATGAGAAGTAGATGTCGCACGTGTCACTTGCCGAACGGACTCTTGACATGGTGATGTCCATAGGATGCTCCGCATCATCCCCTCCCCCTTGGGAAAGATCCGACCTCGGATCGAAAACCAAATCACCATGGGAAAGAGATGGCGTCGCCGTGTAGTAGTTGACGCTCGCCAAGTGCTTGTCATCTTGAAGCTCGAAATGGGCACTCTCCAATGTCGCACCGTCACGTGATTCCTTCAAAAGGAGCAAAGACAACAAACACTTGGAAAAACAAATGTGGTTAGCGTTAGTGCAAAGCCAAGCATTCAAGCGGTGATTCACCCAACAAGTGTCGGCATCATGCAAAGCATATGGTGTGACAAGGGATTGTGTCATGGCATGTGAGCATATGAATTGAGCACAAGCAAAGATATCATGGGGACAAGCATGTAAATGTGAGGTAGAGATACGAATATGTTCGACAAGAGAATAAGCATCTACCTCAAGTTCATAGCAAGCATTCACAAATTGCTCAATGAAAGGTCTATGGTAGGCATAAGAATCATTCATCATGTGTGAGGCAATCAAGTCGTGCAAACTAGTGGAGCGAAGATGCAACACACTAGAGGAAATCATGGCAATCATGTCATGTGAGTAAATAATAGGCATAGACAATGCACAAGACATATCACAAGCACGAACACAAAGCAAGATCTTAGTATCATCATAGGCATGGGGCACAAAGCAAACATGGCAATAACAAGTGATATCTCCACCAAGCTTGCAAATACACATACAAGTACTAGAATCAATCATCATGTGTAATTCAAAGCATGGGTCACAAATGCATGTCAAAGGCATAGGAATGAGCATATCATGCAAAGTGAACATGGCAAGATGGGTATATAACATGTAATGGACAATAACCCATAGCCAAGTGAGGGACATGTAGAAGAGATGCGCGAAGTCTTTGCGCGAAGAGAGCGGTGGGAAAGACAATCCATGGGATCCCGAGTCATCGTTGCTCTCTAGAGCTCGTTTTGTCAACTCATGGGATTGTGAGGTTGACAAGTATTCGTGGGTATCTACACAAAAGAGACACAAACGAAAGAAATTGTGTGTGTGGTAAATGTACACATCATCCATCATGATGTGTATGTGCACATGAGAGTCAGCACAAGATAAGCATCGCTCAAAGAAATTTGATGCATGGTATAAGAACATGTCATCCATCATGAAAGAATAGTTGTTATGTATAACACAATGGGGGCACAAATTGAGCATACAAGTATATGGCACATCAATAGCATTTTCATTCATGGGAAGCATAAGTTGCCCATAAGTATGAGGATCATGCAATGGATGGGATGAATCAAAATCTCCTAAAATGTATGAGGAAACTATGGGGGTCTCCTCATGAGCAAAAATTGTAACATCATATCGAGAAAATTGACAACATCCTAAACAATGCATATCCGAAGCTAGGTGGTCATGGCATGGCATATTAGATAAATGATGCAAAGGGAGCATATCAATGTCATCACAAGAAAAACAAATGCCAATAACCATGGGCTTGTCATCTATGCCATTGGTGGTGGGGGTTGTGGCTCTCCTCACATGGGAATTGGGGCAACTCATCATATATGGGTCTAGTGGTGAAGTCACTCTCACTCTCAATATGGTGGCTAAAATCACTCAAGTCATCATACGTCGCCGTAGTCGAAGGGAAAATCCCATGCTCAACCATCTCGTAGTCTTCACCGTGGATGAAGGCCGAAGATGGCACATCATCGCTCTCCTCCATGACCGAAGGGAAAATCCCATGCTCGATCATCTCGTCATTGTCGCCCTGGATGAAGGCCGAAGATGGCACATCATTACTCTTGCCTCCAAAGATGGAAACATCGTCCTTGCTCGCCAACTTGTCGCTCGCCTCCAAAGCTTGGTCCTTGAGGTTCTCTGTAGTCGTACACGTTGCCGCACCATCTTGAAAAAGAGTCAAAGTAGACTCGACATCATCAATGCCACAAAGAGGGATGGCGGCGAAATCGAACTTGGGAGCGTCGTCTTGGGGCTCATCAGGCTTGGACATCGTGGTGGTACTAGCCTCATGCTCGCCATGTTGGATCTTGGTCTTCAAGAAGTGTGCTTGGGGTCGAGAAGCCTTGGCCTTCATGAGTTCTTGTTCCGCCTTGAGAGCACCAATGTAGTTGTCGTCGAGGGACTTGTAGTTCTCGAGGAAGATTGTTTTGGAGATGTCATTGTTCAAACCCATCATGAAGTGGAACTTCATCGAAATGGGGTCGTCCACGCCGGCTCGTCGCAAGGCAATCTTCATCTCCTTGAAGTACTCGTCGATGGACTTGGATCCTTGTATGGTGTTCTCCAATTGGCGTAGAAGTTGTTCCATGTAGGTTGGAGGCACAAACTCTCGCCGCAAAGCTCTCTTCGTCTTGGGCCAACTCATGTCGTAGCCCTCCGAAGGTGTGTGAAGCCACCATCTCGAGGCGTAGTCGTGGAAGGTTCTTGAGGCGCACTTCACTTGATCTTCGGGAGGAACTTGATGTAGCGTGAGGTAGTCGTCCATTAGGCGCTCCCACTCGAGATACTCCTCGGGTTCTTGAGTCCCATAGAAAGGAATCGCGTGGTTGATGTCGAGGTCGTAGTAGCTCGTGGAAGTCACGGACTTGAGCTTGGGTTGCTTCTCTTGAGCGTAGTCTTGAGGTTCTTGTTGGCGAAGATGCCGTATGTCCGTAGGCGAAGATGCCTTGAAGTCGCTTGACGAAGATGCCAAGGGAGATGGTGATGTCATGGATCGGTTGTTGGTGTTGAGCTCTTGACCTTCACGTTCTTGTTGGTGATGGTGTCGATGTCGATGTGATGTTGCCGGAGATGGTAGCTCGGAAGCATGTGCTCTTGAGCGTCTTCTGGAAGATGAGGAAGATCGCTTGTAGGACTTGAAGAGGGCTTTGATCTCCTCCATTTGAGCTTGCATCTTGGCGTCGAAGTTGTTGTTCTTGGCATCGAACTCATCGTTGTTGTTGTAGACCGAAGGTGAAATGCCTTGCCTATCCATCACAAGACTCGAGTAGAGGTGAGTAGGAAATGAGATAAACAATACCAAGTTACCTTTTCCCAAAGTTGAGGATGTATCTCGTTTCACTCAATGTGAGATGAAAGAATAATGGAATTGGTACCGGACTTGTTCACTCACACCTATCAAGTAAAGCTTATGGTGGATCTCGGTGAGGATAGTGGCACAAGAATTTGATGCAAAATGTTAGCAAGAGTCAATAATGTTGAAAAAGATTCACAAATTCGCAAGTGAAACAAGTAGACCAATAGCAATATGTGGCACACGGAAACACACACATGGATAGATAAATGGGGTCGTGCAACCAAGGAATGAGCACAAAATGTGGAATCCACAGAAAACGCTCGTGTTGCACAACTCAAGAGAGACGCTAGCACGATTGCTCAATAGGCAGATACGACACTTGTGCACAACCTGTAAGATGCAAAATGGATAAACTTTCTATCCCAAGTATGCTATGTATGTATGGTTCCCGGTGTTTCTCTCAAGATGATCCAAGATGATCAGATATGACAATCTTATGTGCAATGTGGTATGATGCTATGGCACTTGCTTACAAGCTTCGTTGCTCTTCTCTTTTGCTTAAAAGCTTTATTCTCTTTTTTTTGATATGGCTACTATGCGAAATGCACAAACCAAGATAGCAATTGTGTATATGCGGGAACAATCTTGTGGCACAAGGGATGATATGATGATACCGATATGATATGGTATGTATGCAATGGACGGTACAGATCACTAATGTGCACAAGTAACGTTGCCGGCAATACTCAAATGGCTAGTCTCGATAGGCAAGTGACGCAAAATGGGCTAAGGGGTTATCAATGCAATTGCAAGGGGAATATACAATGGTGGGATACCACGATACGAAGGTGATATGGAGGTTACCATCTGAGGCGATGATGAGTGGCGGTGTTCTTGATGTAGACACCAAGATGATGGAGACTCGTCCCTAAGTAGCCGAAACACCTTAGGAAACGGAAAAAATCGCAAACTCAAAATCTCCAAAGGCAAATGTCAAATGGTGGTTGTGGAATGCGTTGGTGGCTCCGGAGTTGGCAATGCGGAAGTGGTGGTGGTGGGTGATGATGAAGTGACCGTCCCTAAGTAGCCGAAACACCTTAGGAGACTCAAGTCACCACTCAAGCAACCACAAATGCTATAAGGAGCAAAAATTGGGTTATGTTGCGGAAAGCTATGGTGGTTTGGAGGATGATATGGTGGATGGCCTATGCCAAAATGCCAAAGTTTTGATGGATTCCAATGGTGATGGAACCTATCTAGATGGATGGGGGTGTCAATAGCTACTCAACGAGCTAAAGAACGTCAAAATCGGACTCCGGGAGCGAAAGTTATGGCCGAAATGGTGAAACTCGGAACGCTGAAACTGGGAGGGTTGAAAGTACCGCTGGAGAGGGCGGTAGTACCGCTTGTGGTTCTCAAGCGGTAGTACCGCTAGGGGGCGGTAGTACCGCTGGTGTCGGGATTTTTCGCAGATCGAATCGGGCGCGATTTTGGGGCGGAAATGGATGATTTCGGGGTCAAAATTGGACGAATTTCGTGGATGGAAGGTGGGGAAACTTGGGGAGATGCTAGATTCACTCGAAACCAAGCAAATCCATGGATCAAAATCAAAAAAACATCATCAAAAACAACAAATCACAAAAAAATTGGGGCTATTTTTGGTGCGGATTTTCGAATTTAGGACGAAATCAAGCAAAAGAAGGCTAGAAAACGAGGGGGAGGCTCCGAAATCGTGATCAACGTGGCTCATGATACCAAGATGATGTAGGGTGGAACCCTATACGGCCGATCTTTCAGGAAAGGAGCGGATCCCGCGAAGAACACGAAGAACACGGGGAAGAACAGAGAGAAATCATAAGGGGAAACACTCAAGAACAAGTCCAATCACACATCCACTAGACAATCAAACACACAAGATCCACAAGGTACATGAAGAACAAAGGGAAAGATACAAGGTAAAGTTCATCTCCATGAGGAGGTCTTGAAGGGGGCCCGCCCAAGAGGGGGTCTTGATATATCCCGCAGGATCTTCTCCTAGATGGAGGTCTTGGCCTCCATAAGGAGTAGTAGTCTCTCTCTCTCTCAAGAATAGAGTGGTACAAGGAGCAAAGCTCTCTATCAAATGAGCTATCACTTTGCTAACCCTAGAAAGGAGGTGGAGGTGGTCTATTGATAGTCTTAGCCACGAAGGGGTAAGTGGGAGAGGGATACAAGGCCAAAGGCCCGTGGCTGCGCACAAGCAGAGCGGTAGTACCGCTTGGGAGGGCGGTAGTACCGCTTGTAAGCGGTAGTGCCGCTTGGACTGGGCGGTAGTACCGGACCCGGGTCGCTCGAGCACAGGAGTTTGTCGGGTTGAGCGGTAGTAGAGCGGAAGTTCGGCGGTAGTGCCGCTTGGGGGCCTCTAGCGGTAGTACCGCTTGGTTTGGGCGGTAGTACCGCTCGTCCTGGGTCTTCTTCCTCCTTCTCTTCCATGCTTCCCTCGCGGACAGTGTAGTCTTTCCTTGGCGCTTGCACTCCTCCTCGACATCCATGAAGCTCTGACAATACCTATGCATGCACACGGGAGAAGTGTCAAGTAGTATACCATCCTCGAAGGGGTCAAGTGAACACGTGTAAGGAGAAAATTCACCTTTATGTATGAGAAGTAGATGTCGCACGTGTCACTTGCCGAACGGACTCTTGACATGGTGATGTCCATAGGATGCTCTGCATCATCTCCCCAACACTCAACTCTCTCTCACAGGATTTGGATTTGGTGGAAAGAAAATTTGAGTGGAAAGCAACTTGGGGAAGGCTAGAGATCAAGATTTATGTGGTTGGAATGGAATATCTTGACCTCAACACAAGTGTAGGTGGTTCTCTCTCAGAAAATATGTGTTGGAAGTGTAGGCATGTTCTGATGGCTCTCTTCATGAATGAAGAGTGGGTGGAGGGGTATATATAGCCTCCACACAAAATCTAACCATCACACACAAATCACCAAACTCGGTGGGACCGATTCAAAGAACTCGGTCAGACCGATTTGGTTCATAATGTGACCGTTAGGTGTTTCGGTGGGACCGACACGTCAACTCGGTGGGGCCGATATCATTAGGGTTAGGGCATAACGTAATCTCAGTGAGACCGATTACACAAACTCGGTGAGACCGATTTTGGTAATAGACTAACAGAGAGTTGGTCTGGCAAACTCGGTGGGACCGATTCGCTCATCTCGGTTAGACCGAAACGTTACGAAGAGGAAATAGAGTGTTTGCATTGCAATCTCGGTGGGACTGATCGCTCATCTCGGTTTGACCGAAACGTTATGAAAGGAAACAGAGAGATTACAATCCCATCTCGGTGAGACCGAGATCCCTATCTGTGAGACCGAAAAGACTAGGGTTTCTGGCAATGGCTATGTCAACTGAACTCGGTGGCTCCGGATATGAAATTTCGGTGGGGCCGAGTTGGACTTTTTGGTTTGGGACATATGTGGATGTGAGAAAGTAGTGGAGAGTTTTGGAGCATATCACTAAGCATTTTGAGCAAGAACCTCATTAAGCAACACCTCATCCCTTCTTAATAGTATTGGCTTTTCCTATAGACTCAATGTGATCTTGGATCACTAAAATAGAGAATGTAGAGTCTTGTGCTTTGAGCTTGAGCCAATCTTTTGTCCTTAGCATTTTGAAGGGTCCACTTTCTAATCCATGCCATGCCAATCATTGAGCTCTCGTGAAATATTCATCTTGGAATAGCATTAACTCAATGAGCTATATGTTGTTAGGAATTACCAAAACCACCCAGGGATAGTTGCACTTTCAATCTCCCCCTTTTTGGTAATTGATGACAACATATAGATCAAAGCTTCGACAAATGATAAATAAGATTGAAAAACATCATCGCTTTGAGAAGTATGTGATAAGCAAGAGCTCCCCCTAAATTTGTGCATTATTGAAAATTTGCTTTTGAATGCAAATGCACAATCGATTAGGATCATGGGTTACTCTTCCATGTCACATACATCTTGGTGGAGCGCTCAAAGTGATAGAGATTAAAACACATGCACTCATCACCAGGCAAAGTGAATGATCATAAGAGGATATGAAAGATAATATCATCCAACAAGTATGAAGGTAGCATATGATCAAACACATGATCAAACAAGTATCTCACAAGGACATAAAGTAGTATCTCACAAGGACATAAAGTAGTATCTCACACAAGCACACAATAAAGTTTCAACCAAAATAGCAAGAGAGAATAAAAAAGGCAACACTCTCTCTCGAAGCCTATGATCTATACATTTTTCTCCCCCTTCGGCAACAAGTTACCAAAAAGTTAAAAAATGCATAGTGCTAAACGACTCTCAGGCTTGATCTTCCGTAGGAGGTGTTGAGAGAACTCCAAGGACGAAGGCTTCAGATGAAGTAGCTGGAGCTGGTGGAGTAGCTGCTAGAGGTGGAACTTGAGCTGTTGCTGCTCGTGCTGATGCTGTAGCTCTAGTGTCTGTCACTGGCACTGCAGCAGATCTCTGTCCTCTGGGCACTCTGGCAAAAGCATCTGTGGTAGACTTGCCCTTCTTCTCCTCAGCTTCCTCCTGAAGTTGCTCAACTGCAGTTTGGATCTCTGTCACCTTGACATCAAGGTCATAGAATTTTGTCTCAATGATCCTCTCAAAGCTCTCCTGGTTCTTGGTCAGGGTGGCCAAGCCCTTCTCAATCCTCAGGGTGGATTGGATCAGATATCCAAGCTGGTCTTGCTTGCTCTTCAAGAATACCTAAGATGCCTCCTCTCCTGTTGGCTTTGCAGCCTTCTCTGCCTTAGCCTTCTCTCTCTTCTCATGTGCTTGAGCTGAAGATGGTTCATTCTTATTCATCACAACTGTGTTATCTTCAAATTCAGGATAGATGGGCAGGTGCTCCTTATCCAAAATGTATTTGCCTTTGCCCATCTTTGAGTTGACGAGCTCCTGAATTTGTGGGGCATACCCACAGCTTCTCTTCTGGTTAGCATCAATCCTCTTGATTGTCTCAACAATCAGACTCATGACCTTGAACTTCTATGGGACATCAAATATATGCAGCAAGTTGATGGCATGTCCTCTGATCATCTTGTGATCACCTAACTTGGGTATCAGTGTGTGCCTTAAGATCCAGTTGATTGTTGGCAGACCAGACAACAAGTAGTGAACAGATCCAAACTTATGTGTATCCAAAGCAGCATCTGGGATCTCTTTGTACATGTTGGCCATAGTGTTGTGTTCTTTCTTCTTCTCTGCATAGATATCCAAGTCATCCTCATGTTCCTCAGGAGCATTGATAAGCTTGGCCCATTCCTCAACTGTAGACTGGTACCTAGTACCCTCAGACATCCACACTATCCTTCCATCTGGATAGAAGTGGGCACTGGAGTAGAACTGCATGATGAGCTCATCATTCTACTTGGTGAGCTTCTGGGCAACAAAAGTGTCAACTCCACATGCCTTGAAGCTATCAAGCACACCAGGGAAGTGATCCTCATTCTCCTTGATGAGCTCCCAGTCAACCCATCTCATGTCACACACAATGGGCTTCTTGTCAAGCAGAACTGTCTCATAGAAGTCCTGCTGTTCCTTAGTGTGAAACCTATAGTCCACAGCAGTCCTTCTCCTGATAGCATATGGATCAGACTGTCTCCATAGTCTCAATCCTGCATCCTTCCTGATTTTCATGTTCTCTGCAACTGGGTGAGCATCAGTGCGGTCAGAGATCTTGGGTTTCAGCTTCCTCAATACAACAGAGTCATCTTCTTCTTCTTCAGCAGCTTCAGGCACTGAGGCCTTGTTCTTCTCTTCAGCAGGGATGTTCCTAGTGCTCCTCTTGGGTTTAGGCTTTGGAGCTGGAGCAGCAGCCTTGGGAGCAGGTTTGGGATTAGATGGAGCAGCCCCTGATTTGATTGCATCCCCCATAAGCTTTTGAGCTTTGGGTGCTGGTGCAGCATCCTCTTCCTCTTCCTCTTCAGAATCTTTCCTCATTGAGGGCTTGCCAAGAACTCTGGCAGTAGTGGTTCTGTCCCTCTTCTTCTTATCTTCACCAGATGCCTCTTCTTCAGACTCTGGTGAACTTCATAGTTTCACCTGTGGCAACTCTTCTTGGCTTAGACATGGGATGTCTTCTTGCTGGAGCCTTTGTTTTCAGACGAGACTTAGTAGCTGTGCCATACTATTTCTTCAGCGCCATCTTCTTTGAAGTTGCTTCATCTTCAACTGCCACATAGTCTTCATCTTCTGAGTCAGAATTCCTCTTCTTCCTTGTCCTGGTGGTAGCCTTTGGCAAATTGCTGGGAGTGCTCCTGCTGCCATCATCATAACTGCTGGAGGGATCTGAGCCCTCACTCATCTCCACCTGCTGTTCAGACTTGTTCTGGCTGTCACTCTGGTCAGACATCTCTGCAAACTCTCTGACAGCAGACCCTGTGAATAGATTATAGATGAGGTAGAGAAGATGAGCATCACAAAGTACAGGAGTTTTGCAAAACAGATGACTTAAAAACTTAGTTTTAGTTCTTCACAGAAAACATTTTGGATCTACCGATTTGTAAACTCGGTGATACCGAAGCAGCTTTTGGAACCTAAACTAGTGAACTCGGTCAGACCGAGTCACAGTTTGGTGGTAATGAGACTGCTAGGGTTTCGCAGAGAATCGAACTCGGTCACACCGATTTGCAATTTTCGGTCAGACCGAAAATGCATGTGCTCTGGCCTAAGCCAAATCGATGAGACCGATTTCTACAACTCGGTCGGTCCGAGATGAATTCGGCGGAGACCTAACCCTAAATTTTCAAATCAAAACTAATCTACGGGACGTTTTCGCTGGACAGGATGATTTCAATCGTGGCAAGAATCATGGCAAAGCAATGTGCTAAGAATCAGAGTTAAGGATTAGCACAAAGTTCAAGTTCGTACCCTAGTTCGGCGGCGAACGTGCTACGGCGGCAACGGCGGAGCAGATTGCCGTTGACGACGGCGGAGACCAGCGGCGGGAGGTCGCTGGCGACGAGAGAATGATCCGGAGACCCGAAGAGGCAGAGCAGGTTATGCGCGGGCGAGGAGGTTCGGAAAAATTTCCAAAATTTGGCCCGTCGGTATATATAACCTGACCCTGTCGGTGTGACCGAGTGAATGACTCGGTGGCACCGAGATGCAAAACTGCAAGCAGTTACTGCAACTCGGTGTGACAGAAAGGTTCTAATCGGTTGCACCAAGATTGAAAACCCTAGATCAACTTAGTGATCTCGGTAGGACCGAAAGGGATGAATCGGTCAGACCGAGATGCATAAAGAGGTTTTGGAGGTTTAAGTCTATGACGAATCGGGAACTCCGAGTGCTCCTCACACAGAGTGGTTCGAATCTGACTTGATCAAACTTTGTGATGTAGCATGAATAGAGTTTGAGACGAGGAAAGCATAGATAGATAGAGGGAGTTCTTAGGCATTCTTGTCCATCCATTTGGCAAAAGAGAAAAAGCCAAACAATCAAAACAACAAATGGATGTCCTCGAATGAGTAAAATATGCATTCAACATGCTCACACAATTAAAATGGCAAATGAAATATGTGACAAAGCATGCACAAACACTCTAGCATCTATCAAGCAATTTGGCGATGACTAGGTCATCTATATATGAGTATATTGACATAGGAGTCAAATGAGAACATTTGATCATAGGTCATACTCATCATTTAAGCACAAGTGGGGTTACCACTTTTACATAAAGCATTGTTGTGTTCACACCATTAGAGTTGCTGTAGCTCAATTGATTAGAGTAAAGCTCCCCTTAGATGTGATATCCCCCCTAAGAGGGATGAACTAACCTTGGGTTTTGTCGATGATGACTTCATGTAGGTGTTGAAGATGTAGATGCTCAATGTTGATGTAGATCATTCGGAGCAATCCTTTGGAGTGAGTTGCACTTTCAATACCTACATGGGTTAGTCCCACAAGGAACAAACAAGGATATCCATAGACATAGAGTGATGCATACACAAGATGATGTCCATGAAAGCATTAGGTTACCTTGTCCCTTGTCTTACCAACAAGAGGGTTTGTGACTCCTTGAACTAGTGCAAGATATGGAAGTTGTTTGCACTTGTTCTCGCCAAAATGATAAGAATGAAGTATGTTGGCGGAGTCACCCTCAAGAACTCTCTAGTTCTTATTCTTCGGGATCCACACCATCTTGATGGGAATCCTTGGAGTTGTAGTCGTACTTAATGAAGTAGAACTTGATGTAGTCATGGGAACCCACTTGACCAAGGCCTTTGGTGCTTCTTCAAATGCATCAATTTTCCTCTTGAAGCTTGTCCTTGCCTTTTTGCTTGTGGTCTTGTGGTGGAAGATCATCTTGAGCTTGTGTCCCTTTGAAAGAAGTAGGATCATACTTCTCTTGTTGAGGAACAAACTTCGTCTTGGGGTATTGATCTTCTTCCCACTAAACTCCATTGGCATTGAACTTTCGTTCAAAACCAACACCTTGATTCTTCCGGTGTCTTCCTTGTTTGCGTACAATTTCCTCAAATTGCTTACTTCCGGCAAGGCTCTTGTAAACACCTTTCTCTATAATTCCCTTCAATAAGCTATTTTCTTGCTCAAGTGTAACTTGGCTAAGAGAATCATTGGTGGAATCAAGAGAACTACTAGAAGCAACAACATTGGATTTAGCATGATTGTTGTTACTACTATATGAAGAATCTTTCTTGTTCTTGTTGCTAGATTTAACTTGTGGCATGTAAGTAGACAAGAGTAAACGCTTGGCGATGTAAGAAGAACTTTTCTTGCGAAGATCATCATTGATTGCCTTTAAAAACTCATGCTCTTGCTCAAGGTTGAGGTTTTCAAAGCGTAGCTTGTCATGAGTCTTTAAAAGTTCTCGATGATCTACCAAGGTAGTTTCATGAGCTAACTTAAGAGTGTTTAGTTCTTTAGTTAGACGCTCAATCTCCTTCTTATCATTGTCATTCGTTTTATCTTGATTAGCATGATTAATTGATGTTCCATCATAGTTTTCCTCACTAGAGTTGTCAACAAGTAAATCATCATCACCTAGCAAATCATCTTCATCACTATTGAAATCAACATACTCGGGATGTGTTACCTTTGGACCTTTGGCCATGAAGCATCTTCCAATTCCTTCATTTGGTGAGTCAAATATGTCGTAGGAGTTGGTTGACACAAGTGCTAGACCAGCAACACCTTCATCTTGAGTATATTCGGAGTCGGATTGATAACTTCTTTCGGAGTGATTGTCGGAGTCGGAGCCGGATACCCATTTGAGCTTGATGTCTTCTTTTTGTGTAGCTCCTTGATGACTTTTCCTTCCTTTCCGAGTCCTTGCTTCTCCGAGAGGGTTTTCATTCATAACGATGATCTCTACTCCTCATTTCTCTGGGTGGTGATTCCTCTCTTCTACTTCTTCTTTTGGGAGAATCTTCTCTTCTTTTGTAGGGGGCCGTACACTCATTGGAGTAGTGCCCGGGTCTTCCATAATTGTAGCAATTACGCTCACGACTAGAAGATCTTTTGTCATTGTAGGACCTTGATTTGGAACTTCTTTCTTTGCTTCTACTCTTGTAGAACTTCTTGAAGTTCTTCACCATTAGGCTCAATTCTTCATTGAAGGTTTGCTTCTCACTTGATGATGTGGGAGCATCACACGAGGCTTTGTAAGCACCACTTGACTTGTTGTGAAGCTCTTCCTTATCCTTGAGTTACATCTCATGACCAACAATTCTTCCAATGACTTCCGTTGGCTTGAGATATTTGTAATTGGGAATCATTTGGATCAATGTGCACACGGTATGATATTTTCCATCCAAGTCTCTTAGGATCTTCTTGATGATGAATTTGTCGGTCATCTCTTCACTTCCTAAGCCGGCAATCTCATTTGTGAGGAGAGCAAGCCTAGACTACATTTCAGCAACACCTTCACCATCCTTCATTTTGAACTTGTCAAGTTGCCTTTGAAGCACATCCAATTTGGATTCCTTGACGGAGTCGGTACCTTCGTGCATATCAATCAAAGTGTCCCAAATTTCCTTTGCATTCTCAATACAGCTGATTTTGTTGAACTCTTCGGGGCACAATCCGTTGAAGAGAATATCACAAGCTTGAGCATTGTATTGTAGCATCTTCAACTCTTCCATGATAGCTTCACGGTTTGGTTCTCTCCCATCAAAGAATTCACCTTGCAAGCCAATACACACAATAGCCCAAACGGCGGGGTTATGTCCAAGAATATGCATTTTCATCTTATGCTTCCAACTAGCAAAATTTGTACCATCAAAGTAAGGACCTCTACGGTGGTAATTTCCCTCGCTAGACGCCATACTCTCCTAGGTTGTGAAACCAAGGCTATGACCACCAAAAGCTATGGAAATCAAAGCAAATGGAGACCAAAGCTCTGATACCACTTGTAGGATCGAAAGTATGTCTAGAGGTGGGAGGGGTGATTAGACTACTTGACCAAATAAAAATCTAGCCTTTTC
Source organism: Triticum aestivum (assembly GCF_018294505.1). Classification (NCBI taxonomy): domain Eukaryota; kingdom Viridiplantae; phylum Streptophyta; class Magnoliopsida; order Poales; family Poaceae; genus Triticum; species Triticum aestivum. The sequence goes on from NC_057796.1 coordinate 167,559,734, forward strand.
CCAATTTTAGTTCTTGGCAGATTTTAGCAACTTAGCACAAGTCAAGCAATCAACCTACACATGCAATTCTAAGAGTATAGCAGCGGAATGTAAAACAATTGCATATGAAGGTAAAGGGAGGAGTTTGAGGGAGCAAACGCAATGTTGACACGGAGATTTTTTATCCGTGGTTCCGATAGGTGGTGCTATCATACATCCACGTTGATGGAGACTTCAACCCATGAAGGGTAACGGTTGCGCGAGTCCACGGAGGGCTCCACCCACGAAGGGTCCACGAAGAAGCAACCTTGTCTATCCCACCATGGCCGTCGCCCACGAAGGACTTGCCTCACTAGGGTAGATCTTCACGAAGTAGGCGATCTCCTTGCCCTTACAAACTCCTTGGTTCAACTCCACAATCTTGATGGAGGCTCCCAAGTGACACCTAGCCAATCTAGGAGACACCACTGTCCAAGAAGTAACAAATGGTGTGTTGATGATGAACTCCTTGCTCTTGTGCTTCAAATGATAGTCTCCCCAACACTCAACTCTCTCTCACAGGATTTGGATTTGGTGGAAAGAAGATTTGAGTGGAAAGCAACTTGGGGAAGGCTAGAGATGAAGATTTATGTGGTTGGAATGGAATATCTTGACATCAACACAAGTGTAGGTGGTTCTCTCTTAGAAAATATGTGTTGGAAGTGTAGGCATGTTCTGATGGCTCTCTCCACGAATGAAGAGTGGGTGGAGGGGTATATATAGCCTCCACACAAAATCTAACCGTTACACACAAATCACCAAACTCGGTGGGACCAATTCAAAGAACTCGGTCAGACCGATTTGGTTCATAGTGTGACCGTTAGGTGTTTAGGTGGGACCGACACGTCAACTCGGTGGGACCGATATCATTAGGGTTAGGGCATAACGTAATCTCGGTGAGACCAATTACACAAACTCGGTGAGACCGATTTTGGTAATAGACTAACAGAGAGTTGGTCTGGCAAACTCGGTGGGACCGATTCGCTCATCTCGGTTAGACCAAAACGTTACGAAGAGGAAATAGAGTGTTTGCATTGCAATCTCGAAGGGACCGATCGCTCATCTCGGTTTGACCGAAACGTTACGAAGGGAAACAGAGAGATTACAATCCCATCTCGGTGAGACCAAGATCCCTATCGGTGAGACCGAAAAGACTAGGGTTTCTGGCAATGGCTATGTCAACTGAACTTGGTGGCTCCAGATATGAAATTTCGGTGGGGCCGAGTTGGACTTTTTGGTTTGGGACATATGTGGATGTGAGAAAGTAGTGGAGGGTTTTGGAGCATATCACTAAGCATTTTGAGCAAGAACCTCATTAAGCAACACCTCATCCCTTCTTAATAGGATTGCCTTTTCCTATAGACTCAATGTGATCTTGGATCACTAAAATAGAAAATGTAGAGTCTTGTGCTTTGAGCTTGAGTTAATCTTTTGTCCTTAGCATTTTGAAGGGTCCACTTTCTAATCCATGCCATGCCAATCATTGAGCTTTCCTGAAATATTCATCTTGGAATAGCATTAGCTCAATGAGGTATATGTTGTTAGGAATTACCAAAACCACCCAGGGATAGTTGCACTTTCAGTTTATTATTCATGCTAGAATTGTATTGACCGGAAACCTTAATACATGTGTGAATACATAAACAAACACCATGTCCCTAGTGAGCCTCTACTAGACTAGCTCGTTGATCAAAGATGGTTAAGGTTTCCTAACCATTAACATGAGTTGCCATTTGATAACGGGATCACATCATTCAGAGAATGATGTGATGGACAAGACCCATCCGTTAGCTTAGCATAATGATCGTTCAGTTTTATTGCTATTGCTTTCTTCATGTCAAATACATATTTCCTTCGTCTATGAGATTATGCAACTCCCGGATACCGGAAGAACGCCTTGTGTGCTATCAAACGTCACAACATAATCGGGTGATTATAAAGATGCTCTACATGTATCTCCGAAGGTGTTTGTTGAGTTGGCACATATCGAGATTAGGATTTGTCACTCCGAGTATCGGAGAGGTATCTCTGGGCCCTCTCTGTAATACACATCATAAGCTTGCAAGAAAATGACTAAGAAGTTAGTCACAAGGTGATGTATTACGGAACGAGTAAAGAGACTTGCCGGTAATGAGATTGAACTAGGTATGAAGATACCGACGATCGAATCTCGGGCAAGTAACGTACCGATGAACAAAGGGAATTATGTATGTTGTCATAACGTTTCGACCGATAAAGATCTTCGTAGAATATGTAGGAGAAAATATGGGCATCCAGGTTCCGCTATTAGTTATTGACCGGAGAAGTGTGTCGGTCATGTCTACATAGTTCTCAAACCCGTAGGGTCCGCACGCTTAACATTCGATGATGATATAGTATTATATGAGTTATGTGATTTGGTGATCGAATGTTGTTCGGAGTTCCGGATGAGATCGCATACACGATGAGGAGTCTCGAAATGGTCGAGAGGTAAAGATTGATATATAGGATGATAGTATTCGGACACCGGAACTGTTTTGGGGGTTACAGGGTACTTATTGGGTCACTGGAAGGGGTTCCAGGCACCCTCGGCAAAAGATACTGGCCTTATGGGCCAAGAGGGGAAACACACCAGCCACAAGGGGATGGTGCACCCCCCATATGGGCCAGCCTAGGAGGAGAAGGAAAGAGGGGAAGGGAAAGGAAAGAGTGGAATAGGATTCCCCCTTCCTTCCCTCTCCCCCCTCTTTCCTTCCCCAGCCGATAAATATGGCAGGAGGTGCGCGGCTTGGGAGGGACTCCAAGTAGGATTCCTCCTACTTGGAGCGCCTCCTGGCAGCCTCCCCTCTCCCTCCCACCTATATATATGTGGGGGGCGCACCCTAGCACACAACAGACAATTGCGCGGCTTGGGAGGGACTCCAAGTAGGATTCCTCCTACTTGGGGCGCCTCCCGACAGCTTCCCCTCTCCCTCCCACCTATATATATGCTGACGGAACTCATCTACTTCCTCGATGCCTTGCTGGATCAAGAAGGTGAGGGATGTCATCAAGCTGAACGTGTGCAGAACGCGGATGTGCCATGCGTTTGGTACTTGATCGGTTGAAGCGCAAAGAAGTTCGACTACATCAACCGCGTTGTGAGACGCTTCCGCTTACTGTCTACGAGGGTACGTAGACACACTCTCCCCCTCGTTGCTATGCAGCTCCATGGATAGATCATTGCGTGTGTGTAAAAAAAATTTGTTTTCCATGCAATGATTCCCAACGCAAGGAAAATGGGATATGGAGGCTTTGCATAGATTTCACAGATCTAATTAAAGCATGCCCAAAGGACCCATCCCCCTTGCCGCGCATCGACCAGATTGTAGATTCCACCTCTGGGTGTTATCTGCTTTCCTTCCTGGATGCCTACTCCGGGTGCCACCAGATTTTCATGTCCAAGGAAGATGCAGAGAAGACTGCATTCATAACCCCATGTGGCTCGTATTGTTTTGTGTGAATGCCGTTTGGGTTGAAGAGCGTTGGGTCCACTTTTGCGAGAGCAGTATAGATTGGCTTTGAGTCCCAGCTGCACAGAAATGTTGAAGCCTACATGGATGATATATTGTTTAAAACCAAGGACGGATTGACTCTCATTAAGGACTTGGAAGAGATCTTTGCAATTCTATGTAGGAGCAACCTGAAGCTAAACTAAGAGAAGTGTGTCTTTGGCGTTCCTTCCGGCAAGCTATTCGGCTTCTTTGTGTCCCATCGGGGGATATAGGCCAACCCCGACAAGATCAAAAACTATTGAGCAGATTCAAGTACCCAAGATAGTCAAAGATGTGGGGCGTTTGACTGGATTGGTCGCCGCGCTAAGAAGGTTCATTTCCAAGTCCACCGAGCGCGCCCTGCCGTTCTTCAAAATCCTGAAGAAGGCAGGGCCTGTAAAGTGGAACCCGGAGGGAGACATTGCGTTGCAAAATTTGAAGACTTATCTTTCCTCTGTACCCACCTTAGTCGCTCCCAAACCACAAGAGGCATTGCTGCTATACCTAGCGGCAACCAATGAAGTGGTTAGTGCAGCACAAGTGGCACGGCGGGAAGTAGATGAAGCAGCAGCCACAACCACTGTCCCCTCTGGAGAGGAAAGCGAGCTCATCCCGAAAAGACCAGATACGGATCAAAACAAGGAGGAGCAAGGCAACGGAGATAGTTCCAAAGTCACAGCAAGGAAGAAAGTTGTGCAGCGACCAGTGTAGTTCGTCAGCTCCCTGCTGCAGGGGGCTAGGTCGAGGTACTCTGGCGTGCAGAAGCTGATTTTTGGCCTCATCGTGGCCTCAAGGAAACTACGCCACTACTTCCAAGCCCATGAGATCACGGTTGTCACCCGCTTCCCCTTGCAATGCATACCGAGGAACCCTGAGGCCACTAGTAGAATAGTGGAATGGACTTTGGAGTTATCCAGCTATGGTTTGAAGTTTGAGAGCATACCAACTATTTAGAGCAGAGCACAAGTGGAATTTATTGCGGAGTGGACACCTAACCCTAAAGAAGAAGTGCTGGAGACAGTTATCCCCGGCAAGGAAGCGCCCCAAGAATGGATCATGTACTTTGATGGTGCCTTCTCCCTACAAGGTGCAGGAGCTGGCGTGCTTCTCGTTGCTCCCACTGGGGAGTACCTCAAGTAGGTTGTTCAAATGCACTTCACTTCACCAACGTTCGCCTCAAGATCCCTAAGGTGTCGGACGTGGCCATCATTTCAGCGTTCACTGATGGCGTCCGGGATGTCAAGATGAAGAAAGAACTCGCCATACACAAGGACCTGTGCTCCCCTCTGGAGATGCTCAACATGGCAACCAGATGCGCGAGGCTGAGGAAGGTCGCCTCTCCCTCCTTGAGCTCCCGGAGAACGATCCTGAAGAAAAGAAGGCCAAGGCCAAGGACGTGAAGCGCAAGGGACCGGCTGTGCTCGCGGCCGAGCCTGAGATGAAGCAGGCTGCGACCACCCCGAATCCTCCAAGGGAAGCCGCCCATTCTGCGTCTTCCACAATGTCCACAACCACAATACCAATGACTGCCAAGAGCTCAGGGCCATCTGTGATGGGCACCTTGGCCGTCGCCCTGAGCAACGACTGTGGCTACGACCGCGGAGGAAGCCGTGGTGGAGGCCGCTAGGATAACCACAACCCCCGTCGGGACTGGCGTGATCAGCCTCGTGAGGACCGCTGGTAGGGCGAGCCTCACGATGGCCCCTGGAGGGACCAGCCTCGTGAGGACCGTCCTCAGGGCAACACCGACCTTCCTCCATTGCCGCCGTTGCCAAGGAGGAACGATGACCACCGCCAAGATGATGGGGCCGGGGCTTCCAAGAGCCTCGTGCTATTGCCTGTATATTGGGTGGCGCTCAGGCCCCCGCCTCCCATCGCTTCTTCAAGCAGTTCGCTCGTGTGGTGAACGCGGCCCACCCCAAGCTCGAGGCGTCACGTTCCCTCAGGTGGTCCAAGTACGCCATCACCTTCGACTCTACGGATCAGCTCAAGTGTGCAGCCATCGCTGGCGCGCTCCCAATGCTCTGCTCGCCGACCATCAGCAACATCCTCGTCGCCAAGACACTCATCGATGGTGGTGCGGGACTGCATGTCCTCTCATCTGAGACGTTTGAGAGGCTCCAGGTGCCCTACGACCAGCTCCTCCCCACCAAGCCCTTCTTAGAACTGGCCGACGGCTCCACGATCCCCCTGGGGCAGATTCGCCTTCCTGTCACCTTCGGCAAGCGTGACGACTACCGCACCGAGCTCATTGACTTTGAGGTTGCCCACATTCACCTCCTGTACAATGCCATCCTTAGGTATCCGGCCCTCACCAAGTTCATGGCAGTGACTCACCACGGCTAAAACGTCCTCAAGATGCCAGGAAGCTGCGACATCATCACAGTCGCCTGCGATAAGAAGGACGCGGTGTGCTCCTTCGAGCGCTCCTAACAGGCCACAGAGGTCGAGACCTCAGATGACGAGGGCGCCATCCATCCTCCTGAGGCTGTCCTCAAGAAGAAGAAGAAGCAGCTACTCCTCCGGGGTCCTCAAGAGGCTGGGGCAACCAATGACCGTACCTCAGGCCTCGCGCCCACTGATGGGGCGCCCTTCCCTCTCACATAGGAAGGCGCGCCCAGAGCCCCTCTCAGGTTGGGCTCGAGGGCTCTCCTCTGGAGGGCGTCTGACCTGGCCACCGTCACGAGGGAGGCATTCAGGCACCATGTTTAGGCATGCTTCAACATGCGCTTCCGTGAGTAGGGCGCGGGGCGCGAGGCGCCAAGCACTTAGGAGTTCATCACCAAGGCGATCGGAGAACTTCAGGAGGCGTGAGCCATGCGCGGCGAGCGCCGCCCCGCATCGCTTAGTGCGGCTGCTGCCCCTGACATGGGTGGCGAGCTGCGCGTCTGCGTCAACATCCCGAGGCTCAACAGGGCCGCTTCTCAGTAGCGCTTCTGGCCGTCCCGCGTCGGCCGGAGTGGGGGCTACCCCGTAGCTGTGTCCGCATGCCGTTCGTCCTACTGAACATGGCTGCCACGCACCAGTGCCACATGCAGGGCATCCTGGCGGCTCACAAGGCTAGGTGCCAGGCAACCTTGACGGAGGAGGCACTGATCCTTCGCGAGCCTCCCGGACCTCTGGAGCCCCCCGAGGCTCAGGAGCCAGACGACTCATGAAGAACGACCTCTTCGGCACACATCTTCAGCTACCCCAACGCTTCTTCAACAACGGTGCCAGGTGACATTTTGGTTTGTTCAATTGAGAGCGCCCCTCGGGCCGGTCCGTCCCTGCGGCATGTATCATTTTGTGCATATATCAGAACTCGCCTTACCCTTTCATGAATTGCTTTGTATTATCACTTGCATGACCGGTGCTTCGCCACCATGAATGTCGTGCGCCCTCACAAACCCGCCCGCGACCGCCTCATGATTAAGGACTGGCACGATGTCGGGTCCATCCCTGCAGCGTCGCTAAACCCAAGTGGTCGAGCTCTGTCTCGCAGGCCATCTCCTATGTACGTCACCTCCCATGGTCCTTGGTGCCTTGTTCTCGCATGAGCTAATCAAGAGTGGATCAGTCAGGGCGTGTGACCCGGTGCCTCGCCGCTGCACGAACCATGCGCCAGTTGTCTTTCTTTATGATCGTTGCATGAGAAGACTGGGCACGACATCTGTGCTCGGGTCCGTCCCAGCAGCTTCGATAAAACCAGCGGCTGAGCTCTGTCTGGCGGGCCGGCCCCGTTCACGTCACCTCTTGAGGTCGTTGGTGTTTGGCCTTCTCATGTGATGTCCTCTGGAGATTCATTTGGTGCAGGCCACCTAAACATATTGCAGGATCCTTACAAACGTTCCGAACCGAAATTTAGGCGCAACCCACCTTGAGGTAGGGCCTCGTGAGTCCCGCGCTGCCCCACAGGTGCCCATATACACCTCCTCTAGTCCTGCTATGCTAGCCATGTGACAGGACAGGGCTGTACATGCCTCGGAGTCTCCCCTCAGAGGGAACTCCCACCCACACACCAGTGGAAGCCCCATGCTCCGCGCTGGCGGACGACACAGTCGAGGAGCAGTTATGCCCATGCAAGAGTGGAAGCACCATGCTCCGTGCTGGTGAATAAACAACTGAGGGAGCCGTAGCGGCTGCAGCAACCTCAAGAGGGCCACTAGGCTCGCTGCCCGACCTCACTGCACCGCTTTCCCTATGGGAGGGCCGCGCGAGGAGGCTGGGCATGGGGGCCGCGCCTAGGTCATGCATGGTACACGCCACCTCACCAGGTCTCTTGCACATGGTCTTCTCGCGACCCTCCTAGGCAAAAGCTGGCGAGGAATGGTATGAGGGCTTCGGATTAACCTAGACGCTGCTCACGTTTCCTTCATGAGGGTTGTTTGCACGTCAAGGGGGATCCCTGAGCATCGTGACTCAGGGGCCTCACTGGTCACGTAGCGCCTCACCCCTTGGCCTCGTCCTGGTGATCCGGACGCCCCAACGGCGGTTGAGGTATGCGCTGGGCCGGGCCCTACCGACGCAGAACACAAAGGCAAATAGAATGGAAATCGAGCACGGAAAGGAAATCGCGGAGTCCTAGCAAGTTATTACAAAACATAATGTCTCACAAGTTCAAGCAGAAGTTCTCACGCCTCCACGAGGCACAGCAAATGTCACAGGGTCAAACTAGGAGGAGCCGCCGCCATCATGTCACGACCGGATTTTCGGGATAATAATTTCCCAGAAAAACGGCCTTTGTGCTCACCAGCCCCAGGATTACTGTTAGCTGATGAGGCACCAACTTGGGTACAAGGATTCCAAGCAAAGTACAAAATATGTAGTACAAGACCATTGTGGCCTAGGAGTACAACACATGGTTTCTAGTGGTTGATGGCGGAAGCGGTTTGTGGAAACATCTGCGTCTATGGGACTCCATTTCCCACAAGAACAGCTGACCAGGATAACTCCTATCTTCGTGAGGCCGCTATCATCATAGCGTAAGCTCCGGGGCTGTCATTTCAAGGCTCTCTCCACGCAAGAAATCTGGCCAAGACAATAGCCAGGGACAAGCCAATGAGTACGTTTGAATGTACTCGCAAACATTAAGAACACGGGTATAATATAACGAGATAATCATACTCCGAAACATTTTATGATGATAAGTCTGCCATGAAGTAAACGAAAATCTGTGATGCACGCGTGCGGTTAAAACATGAGTATGCAATCCGGGAGTAAAGATGGAATGCACTGAGCGAGTGACTGAAAAGACTCCTCGAAAGGTTGCAAAATAAATTAACAATGCCGCAGTCGGGCGTCTGAGCGACACCACATAAAGGGCTTATAAAGGATAAATAAAATACGAACATGCCGCAGTCGGGCGTCTGAGCGACGCCACATAAAGGGCTTATAAAGGGTAAATAAATATCAAATATGCCACAGTCGGGCGTCTGAGCGACACCACATAAAGGGCTTATATAAGAATAATCACAGTGAATATCCAGGAGGTAGAACCATCCTAGGGATACTCAATAAAATCCATAATGTAAATGGTTAGTCCATAATAATAATAATAATAATACATGATCCTCAGATGTCACAGGTCAAAAAAAACAAAATCTAGTCGAGCCGTTTCTCCATCCGAAGACTGTCACTGAGTTCTAGCTAATTCGTTCTCCATCCGAATACCGTTACTATGATCCAGTTAGCCGTGTCTCCATCCGAAAAACCGTCACTACATTCCACTCAGACTGTGGTCCTTACTCATGAACATGGCTATCCAAATAGATATGACCTCTGCAGAGGGTGTACTCTTTACCCACGAGTGACGGATTTATTTAGCCCATCGGGACTAATTCCGCCTACGGCCTTTTAATTGAAAACACGCCCGACCTGCACACACCAGCTTAACTCACTGGTGTCTGGAATCACCCACGACACCTGCCAAGCAAAACTCTAAGTGGGGAGGCTACAACCTCGACGTAGCATGGGATCAAATTTATATTCGCGCGCTCTAAGGGGTGCCCCCCTCTCGGTCCCAACCGGAAACACCCATGCCCCCGGACCAGATGGCATGCCTACCGGAGGCCTCCGGTATCTTCCACCATGGCCTCTCTGTACGGTGTGTGCTTTGGTAAGGGGTTGACAACTTACTGAACCATACCCCGTCTGTGACAGGGACAAGTGGTAGTACCAACAAATAGGGAAGTTACTGATCAAGACTCGTCCTACGACCGACTCAGGTGGTCCAAGTATTCTCCGAATGATTAACATAACCAACAATATTATCATTTACAGATAAAATCACCACTCATCAAGCCTCACCATGCCATACCGGACATACTCGTCTCGACGAGGAACTAGGGGCAAGCTCGTGTCTACCCAAGACCACGACTTTCCCGGCTTCCTTCCGGTATGCATGAGAAGCTCACGAGGATGATTATTATCACCAGCCTATCCATTTATAACAGCAAGGAAATCTCCAATATGCACTGATGCGAATGATTTTTATCGTCGCATAAAAATAACGTATACTCCAAGTCCCGGTGGTGTTGTAACCATATCAAAACACCCCACAAAATATTATGCCAGAGTTCAAGATGCTTGCCTTCAAGAGTATGCAAAGGATGCACTTTTTGAAAGCTTTCTTCTTCTCTCCATAATCCTATTTTGAGAAAAATCCAAATACAAATATTTCAAACACAGTACAAAACGTTGTCTCAAATATTTTTGAAATAAATCTTAAAATAAACTAGATGAAATTTGAGAGAGGTAGGAAAAAGAATCAACTCATTTGGAGTTTTATTTTAAAAGTTATAGCCAGTCAAAGTTTGGTCAAATCTCTGTTTTTAATAAAAACCAGAAAAGAAAACAATTCGGGGAAGACGTACTCGAGACTTATGCGCCTTCACTTAACCAGAGGGGACGGTGCGCGGGTCACTGACAGTGGGTCCCGAGGGCCCACTGATCAGGTTTGACCGTTCTTCCCTCTCCCTCCTCTTCTCTGCCCGATGGGAGCGGGACTCCGGCGATCGCCGGCGACGAACGGTGGCTCTTCGAGGGCATCTGAGGGCAGGGATGGACCGGCCAGACCGAGGCGGTCCTCTTGGTGGTCGCTGGGTCGACGGGGGGTGGAAGGAGTCGCCGGCGGCGAGCTCCGCGGCGGAGGGGGCTACGGGTGAGAAGTGGGTTTTGGGCTCCGGTGGTCTCCGATCAAGGCTGAGGCGTTGGGCAGCTCCGCAAGGGCAAGAGGAAGCGATTGGTAGCGCTGGATGGGCGGGGGAGGGCCTGGCTGCGATGTATTGCACCGGAGCTCGGCGGCGGCCGAACCGGCCGGAGTTGGTGAAGACGGCCTTCTCCGGTCAATCCACTGCTAGGGAAGCTCTATGGGGAGGGTCTGAGGTCGCCTGAGGTCTTGAACGAGCTCGGGGATCCCTTAAATAGGCGCTTGAGGTTGGACCGCGGCGGCTGAGGATAAGATCGCCGGCGACAGCCGTGCTGTAGCTGCAGGGCGACGTGGCGGCGACGAGCATGTGCCGACGAGCTTCGGGATAAGACCGAGCTGTTCATGGGGGCAGCTGGCGCGCTGGTGTGGTTTGGGCGGCGCCGTCCATGGCAGAGGCTCGCTGCTGATGCCGGCGTGCCGCCAAACGCTCTGCCAGTGGCGCTGTAGGGCGCCAGTGGTGGCGTGGAGAGTGGGCGAGGTAGTGCGCGGTTCAGCAGGCGAGCAGGGGCCAGGGACGGGTCGCGTCGAGTGCGGCAGTGCGACGCGGCGGCTTAGTGCGCGCGCGTGCAAAACGTGCGCTCTGGGCGCGCCCAGAGCACGCACGGGACATGCTCGACGAAATGCCAGGGCGGTCTAGAGCGCGAGGGTGGGGCTGGCAAATAGCAGGACTAGGATAGAGATAGCTAGGAGTTCAGTGGACAAGGTTGCTACGCCAGGGGATCAAGTCCACCGTGCAAACTAAAAACTCAAGTCAAAACAGACTGTGCACACCAACTGTTCGACAGAATGCCAAGTGCACTTAGGCAACTCTTGGAGTGCCCAAAATCTCCAGATCAGGGTCTCCTTAAGTGTGGAAGATGATGGCAAGATCATTTGGGCAAAACCAGAAACTTGTTAGTGCAAGTTTTGCAAAGCCACAGTTTTGGACAGAAAGAAAAAGGGTTTAGTGCATGCACTTAAAATCCTCCAATGAGTCCAATCTCCTGGACTTATGGGTTTTGTAAGGAGGGCTAAAGGCAGGAAAAAGCTCAGGGTCACTAGAGCAAAACAAAATAGGGTTGCAGTACAAATCACCAAACTGGACCAGCATGAAAAAGAAGTTGATTCACCCAAATTTCTCAGAGAACATCCCTGGGTTTTTGCATGAAGATGAGTTGTATGCATCTACTGATATCTCCAAACACTTGGAAAAAAATTTAATGAAATATTTAAATAGGTTGCAGTGCAAAAGTGCCAACTGGACCAGATTGGAAAAGATGATGTAGAGCTTAAAAATCTCCAATGGCCAAGAGATATTTTTGCATAAAAGTGATGTGGAAACATCACATGACATCCCCAAATTTTGGTGGAAATTTTAAAAACATTTATCAAATGGTTACAGTGCAAAATAGGCTCCAAATTCAAAAGAAATCATTTTAAAAGAATAAAGCTCTGTGAAAACAAATCTTGCAATTCAAATCCACTGATAAAGAATTGTTTTATTTTAGAGAGTATTCAAGTCCAATAATCCCTAGGAAAGTTTCCACTTGAGGTAAAAATCCACAATATCAAAAGGGTAAATCAAAACAAATGGAAAAGTTTTATTTCCTGGCAAAATTTTAAATAAATAAAACAAGGTCAAAATTTTGGGGTGTCACACATCACCTCGGTTGTCGATGTCGCCCGCTGTGGGAAGCTCGTCATCGACAACGCCGCCACCATCTTCGCCGCCAGCTCTAGTCGCCGCAGCCACGGGGTCGACGCAGAGGAACTTCTCCAGTAGGGTTTTCATCCGCTTCTTCACGGCCTCGCCAGCGGCTTTATGGAACTCAGGAGCCAGCGGCTCAATCAGCGTACCAAGGTCGAAGCTTGGGTCCCGGAGATGGAGGTGGCTCAAGACACGCGTCACATCCGCGGTGAAAAGCGTGCGACACTCCCCTTCCACCATGGAGCCCACTCCGGCGGCGATGCCCTCGAGCTCCTCGGCGAGCTTGGAGAGAAGACCGGCAAGGCCATCCTCCGGAGTCGCCAGCGGCTTCTTGTACCCTTCTCCGTAAAGGGAGTGCAGCGCTGTGCGGCACCTCAGCTCGAGGGAGATGAAGGCGTCGCGTCCCGCGGCTCCCACCTTCTCGGCGGCGGCAAGGGTCTTCTCCCTGGCCTCCAGCCGGGCCGTCACCTCAGAGACAAGCTTGGCATGGATTACCTGGGCCCTATTCGCCTCCTCCTTCAGCTTGCCCAGGCGGCTCCGCTCTATGGCCTGATCCTTGGCTGCCTAGGCTAGCTCGGCGTCATGGTCGGCGAGCGCAACCTCCCGGGCCTTGAGCTCCTCCTCCCGCTCTTGGAGCCGACGGGTGTGGGCTGCCTGCTCTTCGTGGAGGTCCTTTGGCTTGGCTTCCACCGTGTTGCAACGTTCCTTGGCGGACGCTGCGTCGACCAGTGCCGCATCGCGAGCTGCCGTTGCCTCGCTGGCCTCCTACCTGCCCTCCATGGCGGCAGCCTCGGCTCGGCCCCAGGCCGTCCTGATAGACGCGTCAGCCTGGAGCCACCCTGAGATCAGCCCCAAATGTCCCATTGCCATGCACCTGTCGGCGCGTTGAAGATCGGTCCGAAGCTGGTCCAGCGCGGTGTAGGCGTCCTCCAGAGTGCCACGCCTGGTAGAGGAGCCATGGTCCGCTGACACGAGGGCCTGGGGAGAAGGCGGCGCCAGCGCCTAGACTGGCGCCGCCACAACAGCAAGGGTAGCAGGGGCTCTGGAGCCCCCAAAACCCCCGCGGGTGCGACGGGGACGGGCGGCTCCAGAGTCTGTTGGGCCATGAAAGTAGCCTCCTCCGCCCGCGCCAGGGTCACCGCAGCCGTGGCGGGCGGTGTGGCCTCATGGGTCTCCGCTTCCTCCTCCTTCTTCTTCACCATGAGCTCCGCCATGGTCGCCAGGAGAAGAGCATTGTGGTCATGGCGTCGAGGATGGTGAACGAAAACAAGGTAAAATACTTATTCGTCGGTAGCGATGTACGCCCTTTTCCTGGCTAGGACCGCGGCACCCCTGACCTTCCTGAGCATGGGCTTCATCGTGCCCTGACGATCAGCCGGGCGCACGGCAGCTGGCTCCAGGGCGGCGGCGGCGGCGACGGACGACAAGGCGGGGGCGACACTCCGAGAAAGCGATGCTGCCTCGCCCTTCTTCGGAGTCACTTGGCCAGCCTCTGCAAAGGGGTGCCCCGGGACCTCGTAACGACCCCGGTGGAGCGCGGGGATTCCTCGACCGAGTGCTTCGCGGCGTCGTCGTCATCAGAGAGACCGCAGAGAAGCTCGGTCTGCGACGAGGGAGAGGTCTCCGCCATGTCATCTATGATCGCCTCCGAGTCCTCCTCTCCCTTCCCCTCGGAGTGCTCACCAGAGGACACTGGTAGCGGGGAGTTGGGGAGCTTGGGCGGCACGAGCCCCATCTTGTTGAAGATGGGCATGGCGGCGGCCAGCTCCGCCCCATCGCCATGGCGGTACAGTGGGAGATAGGCCACCGGGAGGCTGCCTGTGTCCTTCTCGAGCAAGGTACGCATGGCCTTGCTCAGCTCCTCGCGAGTCAAGCTCCCTGGGCATAGCCGGATATCGTCCTTTGCGCCCTTGAAATCCCACATGGGGCGCGAGTATGCTTGGAGCGGGCCTAGGTGTTGCGTCAGGAACTCCCTGACAAGCATGGCCCCCAGTGCCCCGGATTCCATGTCCGCCTGCATCAGCCTCACGACCGGCACCGCCCGGGGGTTAGCGAGCTTCTCATGAGCCCACTGGTCCAGCTTCTCCGCCATCTCGGTCGGCAGCTCCAGCCGAGCGCGGAGGCCCTTGGCGTCCATGTAAATCCACCTATGCCGGAAGTCCTCCACCTTCTTCTAGGTCCTCATGAGTGTGTTGCCGCTGTGTGCCACGACAAAGGAGACACAGCCGGAGTGCTGGGCTGGGTCGTGCATCCGGAGGAAGAAGAAGTGGCGGAGTAGTGCAATGGAGGGCACCGCGCCCATGAACGCCTCGCAGTAGAAGGCGAAGATCTACAGGAGAAGAATGGAGTTGGGCTAGAGGTGCAGAGTGTGAACATGATAATGGTTGAGGACAGCGAGGAAGAACTTGGAGAAGGGCGGGATGAGCCCCGCGAAGATGCTGTGGGGGAAGAAGTGATAGAATGTCCCCGCCAAGGTCCCCCGCTCGGTGGAGCCACCTCGGAGCGCCGTCTCCCTCCCCATGTTGTCGTTGCTCGCCGTCAGCGGGAGCACGGCGGCAAGGTGCCTCGCCATCGTGATGGAGGAAGTACTGAGGGCCGGCGCAGGCGCAGAGGAAGAGTGTGCGGCCGGAGCGGCTAGCTTCACTTTCTTGGACGTCATCAGCAAAGAGCATGGGGGAGAAATTCGGCAGATCTGAAGGTGCTCTCGACGGGGAGAAAAGGTGATATGGAGCAAGACGAAGAGAAGGCAATGAAGGCTCGGTGGCAGGTGCCAGTGTTTTTGTCAGCCTGGGCAGTTGCCGAGGTAGCGAAGGGAAGCGGAGACACCGACGTCCCATCAAGCGCCACGCGTCGGCTCGGTCCGCAGGTGATTGGGGCCCGTGGCGCTTCGTCCTTGCCCTTTGGCTTCGCCTCGAAGCCAAGTACGAGCGCGCCTTGGGCCTGGGGGCTACTCTCGGAGTTTTGGGAACCAGGGTACCCAGACTTGCTTGCCTACATCCCATGGCATGTGAAAGTGCAACTATCCCTATGTGGTTTTGGTAATTCCTAACAACATATAGCTCATTGAGATAATTCTATTGTAAGATAAATATTTCAGGAAAGCTCAATGATTGGCATGGCATGGATTAGAAAGTGGACCCCTCAAAATGCTAAGGACAAAAGATTGGCTGAAGCTCAAAGCACAAGACTCTACATTTTACTTTTAGTGATCCAAGATCACATTGAGTCCATAGGAAAAGCCAATACTATTAAAAGGGGGTGAGGTGTTGCTTAATGAGTTACTTGCTCAAAATTCTTAGTGATATGCTCCAAAAACCCTCAACTACTTTCTCATATCCACATATGTCCCAAACCAAAAGTCAAACTCGGCCCCACCGAAATCTTCTATCCGGCACCACCGAGTTCACTTGACATAGCCACTGCCACGAACCCTAGTCACTTCGATCTCACCGAGATGGGATTGCAACCTCTCTGTTTCCCTTCATAACGTTTCGGTCCAACCGAGTTGAGCGATCGGTCCCACCGAGATTCTCATGCAAACTCTCTGTGTCCCCTTCGTAACATTTTGGTCTAACCGAGATGAGCGAATCGGTCCCACCGAGTTTGCCTAACCAACTCTCTGTTTGTCTATTACCAAAATCGGTCCCACCGAGTTTGTGTAATCGATCTCACCGAGATTACGTTATGCCCTCACCCTAATGGAATCGGTCCCACCGAGTTGACATGTCGGTCCCACCGAAATGCCTAACGTTCACATTTTGAACTAAATCGGTCTGACCGAGTTTTATAGTTCGGTCCCACCGAGTTTGGTGATTTGTGTGTAACGGTTAGATTTTGTGTGGAGGCTATATATACCCCTCCACCCACTCTTCATTCGTGGAGAGAGCCATCAGAACATGCCTACACTTCCAACATACATTTTCTGAGAGAGAACCACCTACACTTGTGTTGAGGTCAAGATATTCCATTCCAACCACATAAATCTTGATCCCTAGCCTTCCCCAAGTTGCTTTCCACTCAAATCATCTTTCTACCAAATCCAATCCTATGAGAGAGAGTTGAGTGTTGGGGAGACTATCATTTGAAGCACAAGAGCAAGGAGTTCATCATCAACACACCATCTATTACCTTTTGGAGAATGGTGTCTCCTAGATTGGCTAGGTGTCACTTGGGAGCCTCCGTCAAGATTGTGGAGTTGAACCAAGGAGTTTGTACGGGCAAGGAGACCGCCTACTTCGTGAAGATCTACCCTAGTGAGGCAAGTCCTTCGTGGGCGATGGACATGGTGGGATAGACAAGGTTGCTTCTTTGTGGACCCTTCCTGGGTGGAGCCCTCCGTGGACTCGCGCAACCGTTACCCTTCGTGGGTTGAAGTCTCCATCAACGTGGATGCATGATAGCACCACCTATCGGAACCACGGATAAAAAAATCTTCGTGTCTACATTGCGTTTTCTCCCTCCAAACTCCTCTCTTTACATTTATATGCAATTGTTTTACATACCGCTGCTATACTCTTAGAATTGCATGTGTAGGTTGACTACTTGATTTGTGCTAAGTAGCTAAAATCTACCAAGACTTAAAATTGGGAAAAGGCTAGATTTTTATTTGGTCAAGTAGTCTAATCACCCACCTCTAGACATACTTTCGATCCTACAAGTGGTATCAGAGCTTTGGTCTCCATTTGCCTTGATTTCCATAGCTTTTGGTGATCATAGCCTTGGTTTCACAACCTAGGAGAGTATGGCGTCTAGCGAGGGAAATTACCACCGTAGAGGTCCTTACTTTGATGGTACTAATTTTGCTAGTTGGAAGCATAAGATGAAAATGCATATTCTTGGACATAACCCCGCCGTTTGGGCTATTGTGTGTATTGGCTTGCAAGGTGAATTCTTTGATGGGAGAGAACCGAACCGTGAAGCTACCGCGGAAGAGTTGAAGATGCTGCAATACAATGCTCAAGTTTGTGATATTCTCTTCAACGGATTGTGCCCCGAAGAATTCAACAAAATCAGCCGTCTTGAGAATGCAAAGGAAATTTGGGATACTTTGATTTATATGCATGAAGGTACCGACTCCGTCAAGGAATCCAAATTGGATGTGATTCAAAGTCAACTTGACAAGTTCAAAATGAAGGATGGTGAACGTGTCGCTGAAATGTACTCTAGGCTTGCTCTCATCACAAATGAGATTGCCGGCTTAGGAAGTGAAGAGATGACCGATAGATTCATCATCAAGAAGATCCTAAGAGCCTTGGATGGAAAAATATGATACCGTGTGCACATTGATCCAAATGATTCCCAATTACAAAGATCTCAAGCCAACGGAAGTCATTGGAAGAATAGTTGCTCATGAGATGGCACTTAAGGATAAGGAAGAGCTCCACAACAAGTCAAGTGGTGCTTACAAAGCCTCATGTGAAGCTCCCACATCATCAAGTGAGAAACAAACCTTTAATGAAGAATTGAGCCTAATGGTGAAGAACTTCAACAAATTCTACAAGAGTAGAAGAAGGGAAAGAAGCTCCAAGTCAAGATCCTACAATGACAAGAGATCTTCGAGTCGTGAACGAAATTGCTACAATTGTGGAAGACCCGGACACTACTCCAATGAGTGTACGGCTCCCTACAAAAGAAGAGAAGATTCTCCCAAAAGAAGTAGAAGAGAAGAATCACCGCCAAGAGAGAGATGGAGTAGAGATGATCGTTATGAATGAAGACCCTCTTGGAGAAGCAAGGATTCGGAGAGGAAGGACAAATCATCAAAGAGCTACACAAAAAGAAGACATCAAGCTCATGTTGGTGAATGGGTATCCGGCTCCGACTCCGACCATCACTCCGAAAGAAGTTATCACTCCGACTCTGAATATACTCAAGATGAAGGTCTTGCCGGTCTAGCACTTGTGTCAACCAACTCCTATGACATATTTGACTCACCAAATGAAGGAACTGGAAGATGCTTCATGGCTAAAGGTCCAAAGGTAACACACCCCGAGTATGCTGATTTTAATAGTGATGAAGATGATTTGGTAGGAGATGATGATTTACTTGTTGACAACTCTAGTTATGAAAACTATGATGAACTTGCTATTAATCATGATAATCAAGATAAAACGAATGACGATGATAAGAAGGAGATTGAGCATCTAACTAAAGAACTAAACACTCTTAAGTTTTCTCATGAAACTACCTTGGAAGATCATCGAGAACTTTTAAAGACTCATGAGAAGCTACGCTTTGAAAAGCTCAACCTTGAGCAAGAGCATGAGTTCTTAAAAAGCAATCAATGATGATCTTCGCAAGAAAAGTTCTTCTTACATTGCCAACCGTTTACTCTTGTCTACTTACATGCCACAAGTTAAATCTAGCGACAAGAACAAGAAAGATTCTTCCTCTAGTAGTAACAATGATCATGCTAAATCCAATGTTGTTGCTTCTAGTAGTTCTCTTGATTCCACTAATGATTCTCTTAGCCAAGTTACACTTCAGCAAGAAAATAGCTTATTGAAGGGAATTATAGAGAAAGGTGTTTATAAGAGCCTTGCCGGGAGTAAGCAATTTGAGGAAATTGTACGCAAGCAAGGAAGACACCGCAAGAATCAAGGTGTTGGTTTTGAACGAAAGTTCAATGCCAATGGAGTTGAGTGGGAAGAAGATCAATACCCCAAGACAAAGTTTGTTCCTCAACAAGAGAAGTATGATCCTACTTCTTTCCAAGGAACACAAGCTCAAGATGATCTTCCACCACAAGACCACAAGCTAAAAGGCAAGGACAAGCTTCAAGAGGAGATTGATGCATTTGAAGAAGCACCTAAGGCCTTGGTCAAGTGGGTTCCCAAGACTACATCAAGTTCCACTTCATCAAGTACGACTACAACTCCAAGGATTCCCATCAAGATGGTGTGGGTCCCTAAGAAGAAGAACTAGAGAGTTCTTGAGGGTGACTCTGCAAACATACTTCACTCTTATCATTTTGGCGAGGACAAGTGCAAACAACTTTCATATCTTGCACTAGTTCAAGGAGTCACAAACCCTCTTGTTGGTAAGACAAGGTACAAGGTAACCTAATGCATTCATGGACATCATCTCATGTGAATATCACTTATGTCTATGGATATCCTTGTTTGTTCCTTGTGGGACTAACCCGTGTAGGTATTGAAAGTGCAACTCACTCCAAAGGATTGCTCCGAATGATCTACATCAACATTGAGCACCCACATCTTCAACACCTACATGAAGTCATCATCGGCAAAACCCAAGGTTAGTTCATCCCTCTTAGGGGGGATATCACATCTAGGGGGAGCTTTACTCTAATCAATTGAGCTAAAGCAACTCTAATAATGTGAGCACAACAATTCTTTATGTAAAAGTGGCAACCCACTTGTGCTTAAACGATGAGTATGATCTATGATCAAATGTTCTCATTTGACTCCTAAGTCAATATACTCATATATAGATGACCTAGTCATCGCCAAATTGCTTGATAGATGCTAGATTGTTTGTGCATGCTTTGTCACATATTTCATTTGTCATTTTATTGTGTGAGCATGTTGGATGCATATTTTACTCATTCGAGGACATCCATTTGTTGCTTTGATTGTTTGGCTCTCTCGCTTTTGCCAAATGGATGGACAAGAATGACTAAGAACTCCCTCTAGCTGTCTATGCTTTTCTCGTCTCAAACTCTATTCATGCTACATCACAAAGTTTGATCAAGTCAGATTCGAACCACTCTGTGTGAGGAGCACTCGGAGTCCCCGATTCGTCATAGACTTAAACTTCCAAAACCTCTTTGTGCATTTTGGTATGACCGAGACATCCATTTCGGTCACACCGAGACCACTAAGTTGATCTAGGTTTTTAATCTCGGTGCAACCGATTTGAAATTTTTGGTCACACCGAGTTGCAGTAACCGCTTGCGATTCTGCATCTCGGTGCCACCGAGTTGTTCCACTCGGTCACACCGACAGGGTCGGGATATATAAACCCACGGGTGAGATTTTGGAAATTTCTTCGAAACCTCTCAGCCCGCGCGTATCCTGCTCTGCCGCCTCGGGTCTCCGAATCGTATTCTCGCTGCTAGTGACCTCCCGCCGCTGGTTTCCATCACCGTCAACGGAATTCTGCCCCTCCGTTGCCGCTGTAGCGAACTCCGCCGAACTAGGGTACGAGTTAGATCCTTTGTGCTATTCTTTTACCTCTGATTCGTAGCACATTGTTCTGCCATGATCATCACCACGTATGCAAACACTCTATCCACTGAAAACAACCCTTAGGTTAGGTTTGATTTGAAAATTTAGGGTTAGGTCTTTGCAGAACTCATCTCGGACCGACCGAGTTGTAGAAATCGGTCTCACTGATTTGGCTTAGGCCATTGCACTTGCACTTTCGGTCTGACCGAAAACTGCAAATCGGTGTGACCGAGTTCGATTCTCTGTGAAACCCTAGCAGTCTCGGTGCCACCGAACTATGACTCGGTCTGACCAAGTTCACTAGTTTAGGTTCCAAAAGCTGCTTCGGTATCATCGAGTTTACAAATCGGTAGATCCGAAATGCTTTTTGTGAAGAACTAAAACTAAGTTTTTAAGTCATCTGTTTTTCAAAAACTCTGCACTTTGTGATGCTCATCCAGTCTACCTCATCTATATCTATTCACTGGGTCTGCTGTCAGTAAGTTTGCAAAGATGTCTGATCAAAGTGACAATCAGAACAGGTCAGAGGAACATGTGCAGATGAGTGAGGGCTCAGATCCCTCTAGCACTTATGATGATGGCAGCAGGAGCACTCCAAGCAACTTGCCAAAGGCAGCCACCAGATCTAGGAAGAAGAGAACCTCAGAATCCGAGGATGAGGATGTGTATGCCACCAAGAAGAAGGACCACAACACCATGGCAAACATGTACAAGGAGATCCCAGATAAGGCTTTGGAGACTCATAAGCTTGGATCTGTACACTATCTGTTGTCTGGTATGCCAACTATCAACACAATACTTAGGCATACTTTGTTGCCCAAGTCTGGAGATCACAAGATGATCAGAGGACATTCTATCAACCTGCTACAACTTTTTGATGTCCCTCAGAAGTTCAAGGTTATGAGTTTGATTGTGGAAACAATCAAGAGGACAGCTGCTGACCAGAAGAGAAGCTGTGGGTATGCTCCACACATTCAGGAGCTCATCAACTCCAAGATGGGCATAGGAACATACTTGTTGGACAAGGAGCACCTTCCTCTGCATCCTAATTTTGAAGATAATACTGTTGTGATGAATGAGGAAGACCCCACATATGAGCAAGCACAGGAGAAGAGAGCCAAAGTAAAGGCTCAGAAAGCTACCAAGATGCCAAGTGTTGAAGAGGCATCTCAAGTTTTCCTGAAGAGCAAGCAAGATCAACTTGCATATCTAATCCAGTCTACACTGAGGATTTAGAAGGGCTTGGCCACCCTGACTCAAAACTAGGAGAGCTTGGAGAGGATCATAGAAACCAAATTTTATGATCTTGATTTGAAGGTAACTGAGATTCAAACAGCAATTGAGCAGCTTCAGGAGGAAGCGGAAGAGAAGAGAGGCAAGGCAACTACTGATGCATTTGAGCGAGTGCCTAGAGGACAGAGGTCTGCTGCAGTGCTAGTGAGAGATTCTAGAGCTACAGCATCAACACCAGCAGCTATAGCCCCAGTGCCACCTCCAGCAGCCACTCCACCAACTCCAACTACATCAACAGATGCCTTCGTCCTTGGAGTTCTCTCTACACCAGCTCCCGAAGACCAAGCCTGAGAGATAAATAACACTGTGCATATTTGAACTTTTTGGTAACTTGTTGCCAAAGGGGGAGAAATATGTATAGTTCATAGGCTTCGAGAGAGTGTTTTGCTTCTTTGCCTTTGGTTGAACTTTTTGATTGTGTGCTTGTGTGAGATACTTTATGTCCTTGTGAGATACTTGTATGATCATGTGGTTGATCATTTGCTACCTTAATGCTTGTTTGGATGATACTATCTTTCATATCTCATATATGATCATTCATTTGCTTGGTGATGAGTGCATGCTTTTAATTTCTATCATTTTGAGCGCTCCACCAAGATGTATGTGACATGGAAGAGTAACCCATGATCCTAATCGATTGTGCATTTGTATTCAAAAGCAAATTTTAAATAATGCACAAATTTAGGGGGAGCTCTTGCTTATCACATACTTCTCAAAGCGACGATGTTTTTCAATCTTATGATCATTTGTCGAAGCTTTGATCTATATGTTATCATCAATTACCAAAAAGGGGGAGATTGAAAGTGCAACTATCCCTGGGTGGTTTTGGTAATTTCTAACAACATATAGCTCATTGAGCTAATGCTATTTTAAGATAAATATTTCAGGAAAGCTCAATGATTGGCATGGCATGGATTAGAAAGTGGACCCCTCAAAATGCTAAGGACAAAAGATTGGCTCAAGCTCAAAGCACAAGACTCTACATTTTACTTTTAGTGATCCAAGAACACATTGAGTCCATAGGAAAAGACAATACTATTAAAAGGGGGTGAGGTGTTGCTTAATGAGTTACTTGCTCAAAATGCTTAGTGATATGCTCCAAAAACCCTAAACTACTTTCTCATATCCACATATGTCCCAAACCAAAAGTCAAACTCGGCCCCACCGAAATCTTCTATCCGGCGCCGCCGAGTTCACTTGACATAGCCACTTCCACAAACCCTAGTCACTTCGCTCGCACCGATAGGGATCTCGGTCTCACCGAGATGGGATTGCAACCTCTCTGTTTCCCTTCATAACGTTTCGGTCCAACCGAGATGAGCGATTGGTCCCACCGAGATTGCAATGCAAACTCTCTGTTTCCCCTTCGTAACGTTTCGGTCTATCCGAGATGAGCGAATCGGTCCCACCGAGTTTGCCTGACCAACTCTCATTTGTCTATTACCAAAATCGGTCCCACCGAGTTTGTGTAATCGGTCTCATCGAGATTACGTTATGCCCTAACCCTAATTGAATCGGTCCCACCGAGTTGACATGTCGGTCCCACCGAAATGCCTAACGTTCACATTTTGAACTAAATCGGTCTGACCGAGTTTTATAATTTGGTCCCACCGAGTTTGGTGATTTGTGTGTAATGGTTAGATTTTGTGTGGAGGCTATATATACCCCTCCACCCACTCTTCATTCATGGAGAGAGCCGTCAGAACATGCCTACACTTCCAACATACATTTTCTGAGAGAGAACCACCTACACTTGTGTTGAGGTCAAGATATTCCATTCCAACCACATAAATCTTGATCTCTAGCCTTCCCTAAGTTGCTTTCCACTCAAATCATCTTTCTAGAAAATCCAATCCTATGAGAGAGAGTTGAGTGTTGGGGAGACTATCATTTGAAGCACAAGAGCAAGGAGTTCATCATCAACACACCATCTATTACCTTTTGGAGAGTGGTGTCTCCTAGATTGGCTAGGTGTCACTTGGGAGCCTTCGTCAAGATTGTGGAGTTGAACCAAGGAGTTTGTACGGGCAAGGAGATCGCCTACTTCGTGAAGATCTACCCTAGTGAGGCAAGTCCTTCGTGGGCGATGTCCATGGTGGGATAGACAAGGTTGCTTCTTCGTGGACCCTTCATGGGTGGAGCCCTCCGTGGACTCGCGCAACCGTTACCCTTCATGGGTTGAAGTCTCCATTAACGTGGATGTACGATAGCACCACCTATCGGAACCACGGATAAAAAATCTCCGTGTCTACATTGCATTTGCTCCCTCCAAACTCCTCCTTTTACCTTCATATGCAATTGTTTTACATTCCGCTGCTATACTCTTAGAATTGCATGTGTAGGTTGATTACTTGATTTGTGCTAAGTTGCTAAAATCTACCAAGACTTAAAATTGGGAAAAGGCTAGATTTTTATTTGGTCAAGTAGTCTAATCACCCCCGCCCCCCTAGACATACTTTCGATCCTATAGCATGGCTCCATCGACGGCCTGGTACGGCCCATCTTCAGCACCAGCAAGATAAGACCCTTGCGAGTGGTCAAGCCTCGCGAGGCGGACGAAAACAAGACCTCCGGAGGGAGCGGCCTCCCCAGGCTGGCTCCCGAGGAGCGGAGATTCCTATGCATGCGCCCACCTCATGAGGTTGAGGTGACGCAAGCCATGACGACCAAGGCCAGGCGGGCGCCAGCGGGCGCAGAGCAGCAGGTTTCATCTTTGCTTCTAAGGAGGCAAGCGCAGGCGCAGGGTCCCGAGGAATCAACCAAAGGTTTCCATTCCCGTGCAACAAGACCAAGACCGCCAGGACAGATGTCATCGCCGAGCCCACCATGATGTCACGACTGGAAGCTTTGCAGGCGAAGACCACCTTTCGTCAGGATAAGCTGTACTACTTGTCCCCTTCAAAATTGGCCACTGTGGGATCCCTTCCCGCCTTCGATTGGAGGAAGAGGACCAAGGCCACTATAAATATAGCTTAGCCACCATCATAGAGAGGGATCCCGGTCCGAACCCTCGCTAGCTCACACCCACACAAGAACAGACCTCCTGAGGTTGTTCTTCCTCTGTACTAGTTCATCCTCAGCCCCTCGCGAGGCCAATCCACATCAAAGCGGGAGTAGGGTCTTACACCGCAAGGTGGCTCAAACCTAGGTAAATTGCCATGTCCCTTTCCTTTCTTGTTCATCGAGCCAGGCCATGGGGGCAATAAACTGGTTGGCTAGATAGGTTGAGTTCTTCGCACATGCCCGAGAGTTCGGACCTTTCTTGGGTCTGCGGAGCCCTGAATCCGACATGCACATCCTTGTTTTCAGGCCTATCCAAAGCAGTTCACTGATGATTACCTCTCAAACCACTTGTATGGTCAGGAGGCGAGGAAGTTATTCATACAACACCCATGGTTCATTATTGAAGTGTTCCTGAACAGGACTAAGGATGGAAGGTCACAGGCATTGTCCTAAAGTTGCAAAGACCTTCAACATCAATGAAGGCTCAATATTCTCCTTCCGCTTTAGCAGTTTTCTAGATGAGATTCATATGTCTATGTACCGTCTATGATGCTAATTTCAAAAGGTTATAGATATTGCATGTGAAATTTGGTGCTAGTGTAGTTGTGTAATAGGGTAGCTGAGTGCTGAAGCTATATGATGTTGTACTATGATGTATTTCGATTATGAAATCGTACTTCCTTAATACGAAAATGAAATATATTTTGTGCTTAATATGAAATGTCAATTAGATTAATAAATGGATTATTAATAATAGGACAATTAGCCCGCTAATGGCCAATACCACAAAAAACGACACATCCGTGACATTTTGGGCCGAACGAATTTTTTTTGTCATACATATGACACTTCTATGACGATAATTGTGACAAAACCCGGTATCATCATAGATGTGGTGGGCTCCTACTTCTATGACAAAAAATCATGACAAAAAATGGGCTTTTCGTCCTGGGCGGGCCGGAGACGCAGCTGCATGACATTCTTTGGGCCGTCCATGACGGGAAAAACCGTGGTAGAAGCGAGGGCGAGGAAAATTTTGGGGAGTTCCCGGTTACGGTGGGAGGTCGGGGGCCGAGCGATGCGCGTTTCTCTCGTACGCGTACGCGCGTGTGTGCGAGGCGTTGGCTCTAACTGAACCCGAGCGAGGCGTTGGGCTCTAACTGAACCCGAGCGATTGCACTGCAGGCTACGCGTTACTGAACCCGAGCGATCGATCGATGGCTGTTAACTGAACCCGATCGAGCGATTCCTTCGCTACTGCTGCTAACTGAAGCCGATCGATGCTGCCTCTGGGATGAACAGTGAGCGTTGCGGGGGGGGGGGTTGGATGAACAGTGAGCGGTGGCGTTGCCTCTGGATGAACAGGACCCCGTGGTGTGGTGGAGGGCTGGATGAACAGTAGACGGTGGAGGGGTGCCCGTGGAGGGGTGGTTGAACAGGACCCCGTGGTGTGGAGGGCTGGATGAACAGTAGACGGTGGAGGGGTGCCCGTGGAGGGGTGGTTGAACAGTAGCCGGTGGAGTAGCGCGCGGTGGAGGCTGGATGAACAGGAGCCCGTGGAGGCTGGAGGAGGTCGACGGTAGCCCGTGGAGGCTGGAGGAGGTCGACGGTGGAGATGAACAGTATCCCGTGGAGTCCCGTTTTGCGGTACGCCACACCCCTCCCGATGAACAGGACCCCCGTTTCGACCGTAGGAGGTCCGTTTCGTCCGTTTTGCGGTACGCCACACCCCTCCCGATCAACAGGACCCCCGTTTCGACCGTAGGAGGTCCGTTTCGTCCGTTTTGCGGTACGCCACACCCCTCCCGATCAACAGGACCCCCGTTTCGACCGTAGGAGGTCCGTTTCCTCCGTTTTGCGGTACGCCACACCCCTCCCGATCAACAGGACCCCCGTTTCGACCGTAGGAGGTCCGTTTCCTCCGTTTTGCGGTACGCCACACTCCTCCCGATCAACAGGACCCCCGTTTCGACCGTAGGAGGTCCGTTTCCTCCGTTTTGCGGTACGCCACACCCCTCC
Organism: Triticum aestivum; assembly: GCF_018294505.1. Classification (NCBI taxonomy): domain Eukaryota; kingdom Viridiplantae; phylum Streptophyta; class Magnoliopsida; order Poales; family Poaceae; genus Triticum; species Triticum aestivum. The sequence continues at coordinate 167,586,644 of NC_057796.1, forward strand.
CCATGAACACGACGCATTCCGTTGCCTCCCCATGAACACGACGCATTCCGTTGCCTCCCCATGAACACGACGACGACGCTGTTTCTCCGTTCCGACCCAGCCATGTACACGAGCCCTGGCCGTACGTATGCGCGAGTAGGCGTTCGAGACCCCGCCCGTATGTACACATACGTGGCCGTATTTTCTTTCTTGCACCCTGGCCGCTGTACGTACGTGTACATGCTACGTGCGCGCCTCTACTACGACACGTACGCGCCTCTACTACGACACGTGCGCGCCTCTACATCCACCAGTATATATGTACGTACACGTTCGCGACCAGAATGACAACGCTACGTACGCTTCGACCAGGTGGGTCCCGACTGTCAGGCACTTCCTTGCCTGCGAAGATGTAGCTGGTGGGTCCCAGCAGTCAGGGGGGCGAATCGTTTTTTTTGCCCGGACGCACTTCCTTGCGTGCGAAGATGTAGCTGGTGGGTCCCAGCAGTCAGGGGCAAACGTTTTTTTCGCGAAATACGGTGGCCCGTCCGGTGGGTCCCCGCTGTCAGGTGGAGGAATAATTATTTTGCACGTAATAAGGAGGCACTTCCTTGCTGCGGCCGTGGACCCAGCTGTCAGCCTCTCCACGTACAGTCCACGTCCGATGGAAGCCGTTCCTTGACCACGTTGACCACGCCGCGCCGAGAGCACCAGGGCGGTGGACGACGGCGAGGCCTAGGAAGGGGACGACGCGGAGCCGGGGAAGACGCGGCAGTGGATGCCCACGCGTAGAGGAGTACGAGGGTTCACTGGTTCGCTGCGGTGTGAGGCTGCCGTCGCCGCAGAATAACAGGGGGTGTGGGTGAGTAGAGGGATGGCCTGGCCAGCGGTGGGAGTAGTAGGGGGCGGTGAGGCCTCCGCCGCATCGCAGCCGGCCACGGGAGGCAGGAGCACGAGGCACGACCGGCGCTGGTTTGGGCGGCTGGAGCAAGAAGACCAGAGGTTGAAGAAGCACTACGGCCGTTGGATGGACATCGTACGGTCACTGGAGCTAGAATCGTGCATATTGACTAAGTTGACAAAGCCCTCCGTCCCCGTCAACTTAGTAGGCCCACAAGTCAGCCTGCCACTATACTGGGTCCCAGCTAACAGGGGGAGTATTCATTTTTTTGTGCGTAATAAGGAGGCACTTCCTTGCGTGCGAAGATATAGCTGGTGGGTCCGAGCTGTCAGCGGCGGTAACGTTTTTTTCGCGAAATACAGAGGCCCTTTCGGTGGGTCCCTGATGTCAGGTGGAGGAATCATTATTTTGCGCGTAATAAGGAGGCATTTCCTTGCGTGCGGCCGTGGACCCAGCTGTCGGCCTCTCCACGTACAGTCCACTTCAGATGCATGTCGGTCGTTGACCACGTTGACCAGGCCGCGCCGAGAGCACCAGGGCGGTGGACGACGGCGAGGCCTAGGAAGGGAACGACACGGAGGCAGGGAAGACTCGGCAGTTGTTTCCCACGCGGAGGGGAGTACGACTGTACGAGGGTTTACTGGTTCGTCTGCCGTCGCCGGAGAATAACAGCAGGTGTGGGTGAGTAGAGGGATGGCTAGGCCAGCGATGGGAGTACGGTGGGGCGGTGAGGCCTGCGCGGCAGCAGAGCCGGCCGCGGGGAGGAGGGAGCAGGCAGTCCCGCCGGCGCTTGTTTGAGCGGCTGGAGCAGGAAGAGCAGAGATTGAAGAAGCACGACGGCCGTTGGATGGCCATCCAACAGTCACTGCTTGTGCGTCAACCTTTTTTTAGGAAAGCCTCAAATCTGTGGAAAACAGCATACAGCCCATCTGCCATTATTTCTAATAATTTACAGCCCATTTGCTAATTATTAAGGTTTTTTTGGAGCCCATATTCTTTTTGTTAGCATTACAGCCCATATTGTGGCCACGGTTAAAAAATTATACGAAATTTTGCATATTTCGGTGCGGTCCGAACTGTTTTTAATCCCGAAATTTCGACTCACATTCAAACTGATTTTAAAAATAAATGTATATCAATATAAAATCCAACAAATTCTCCACGCATAAAAATTAATGTAATTTAAAATCTCGAAATGAAAAAAAAGATATTTGAAACTAATTGCCGGTTTGATGTGTTTTAAAAATGTACAGCCCATTTCTCATTACTGATGGGCCATTTTCTCGGCCAGCCGAATGAAAGCTCTCCTCGTCTTGAAAGATTTGCAGCCCAACAGGCCTGACAAAGCGACTTACTTGGCAAATCACAAAAAAACTGGGCTGTGGCCGTGGACCCAGCTGTCAGCCTCTCCACGTACAGTACTCTTCCGATGGAAGTCGTTCCTTGACCACGTTGACCACGCCGCGCGGAGAGCACCACGGCGGTGGACGACGGCGAGGCCTAGGAAGGGGACGACGCGGAGCCGGGGAAGACGCGGCAGTGGAAGCCCGCGCGGAGAGGAGTACGAGGGTTCACTGGTTCGGCTGCGGTGTGAGGCTGCCGTCGCCGCAGGGCCTGGCCAGCGGTGGGAATAGTAGGGGGCGGTGAGGCCTCCGCGGCAGCACAGCCGGCCACGGGAGGCAGGAGCATGCGGCACGACCGGCGCTGCTTTGGGCGGCTGGAGCAAGAAGACCAGAGGTTGAAGAAGCACTACGGCCGTTGGATGGACATCGTACGGTCACTGGAGCTAGAATCGTTCATATTGACTAAGTTGACAAAGCCCTTCGTCCCCGTCAACTTAGTAGGCCCACAAGTCAGCCTCCCACCAAGGTGGGTCCCAGCTAGCCGGGGGAGTATTCATTTTTTTGTGCGTAATAAGGAGGCACTTCCGGTGGGTCCGAGCTGACAGCGGGGGGAACGTTTTTTTCGCGAAATACGGTGGCCCGTCAGGTGGGTCCCAGCAGTCAGGGGGCAAACGTTTTTTTCGCAAAATACGGTGGCCCGTCCAGTGGGTCCCTGCTGTCAGTTGGAGGAATCATTATTTTCCGCGTAATAAGGAGGCACTTACTTGCTGCGGCCGTGGACCCAGCTGAGACTCTCCACGTACAGTATACTTCCGATGGAAGTCGTTCCTTGACCACGTTGACCTCGCCGCGTTCCGTTGCATGCATGCGTCCATGGGCGTGGTGCGTCCCCACTGTCAGCCTCTCACGTACAGTCATCTTCCGATGACTCTCGGTTGTTGACCACGTTGACCACACCGTGCCGAGCGCACCCAGACTGGAACGACCCGGAGATGGGGAAGACGGGGCAGTGGAGTCGCAGATGGAGAGGAGTGGGAAACTTCACTGGTTCGGGTGCGCGGCAGCACAGCCGCGGTGCCGCCCACGGGAGACAGGAGCAAGAACAGAGGTTGAAGAAGGAGCACGGCTGTTGGATTAACATCCAACGGTCCAGCTGCTAGAATCATTTGTTGATTAAGTTGACAAAGCCGTGCGTACACGTCCGCTTAGTAGGCCCACAAGTCAGTCACCAAATCTGACGGGTCCCAGCTGTCAACGGGATGAATAATTTTTTTCGCAAAACAAGGAGGCACTTCCTTCCGTGCGAAGATACAGCCGGTGGGTCCCAGCTGTCAGGTGGAGAAATAATTTTTTTCGCAAAACAAGGAGGTCCCTCCTGTAGCTGGTTCGAATCCAAACCTAGACTATGACTATATATGGTGCTATGCTACTCTGCAAGTAATGAAACTGACATATCCAACGTTCGCTTCTCCTCTTCTCTACTTACTCTGCCTAGCATCAGAAGCTCTGGCCGCAGCAACCATGTCCGCTGGCTGCTCGTCCACCTGCTCTTCAGCAGGCAACAACCAGATATGCGCCAAGTCGCCACCCGTACCATCGCCTGTGGGTCTCATCACACCCCCGCCGGCACGCGCACCGCAGCCGATTGCTCATCGCAACCCGCTGCCGTTGGTGTGGTGCCACTGCTGCAAATCACGCAGAGTCATCCGTCGCGTCTCAACCACAATCCGCAACCCTGGCCGAGTCTTCTACAAATGCCCGAATCATGGGGTAATAATATGTTTAAGTGTTGTTCTGCTGCTTTCAGTTGCTGATTTTTTTAATAGTTTGGTTGATGATCTTCCAATTTGATTCGTGCAGAAAAGGGAAGATTCGTGTGATTTGTATTTCTGGGAAGTTGCTGATGTGGGGGAATGCAACTACGCTGATTATTTGGTTAGCCGAGGAATCCCAATACCAGCAGGTTGGGGTGTTGGACAAGTAACTGAAGGAACGGCAGAAGAGGAAGATGCAGAGCAGAAGGTTAAAGATGCAGTTCCTCTGATCATGGCCAAGCAACAGCTGCTGAACGGCCTTGACAGCAATGAGGAGATGAAAGAGCTTGTGAAGATAATGGGCAAAATCGATGTGCTCTGTAGGATGATTGTCTCTTTATTTGCAGTGTATGTAGCACTCGTGATGTATTCAGTGGCTACGACATGAGCACTTTGCTGAAACTAGTAATGAATGAAACCTGTGTAGCAGGCTGGGCGTAGTGTTGTGAACATCTAATGATTTCTATTAACGGAAATCAGGGGGTATCCCCTTTTGCTCATATAAATAAATAAATAGCAGAGGCCCTGTCGGGTCAGCTTTGTTCTCATTCGAAGACGTCGAGCAAATTGCAGTCCAACAGCAAACTATGTCATCAAATTCAAGTTTCACAGCCAAATATGAGTACAACTAAACAACAATGTCATCATGTTTTAGTTGTCATACAATCACCAAACACAAATCAGCATACATAACAAGTGATGTTCTCACAGCAAAATACTAAACAACATGTTCATCAGGTTTCAGTTGTCATAGCAAACACAATTTCACATAGTAGATAAAAAACGTCTTCTGACAGGCAAATACGACAAAAGCAATGTAATCATCATCCGCAGCAGCAGCGTCAACATCTTCGCCATGTGTATCAGTCTGAATCGTAATTCCCCACGGTGTCATCTTCTTCTTCGTCCTCAACGTCCTCGAACGTTGGCTTCTTCTTGATCAACTCTTGTATGTCCACAGCACGACAGGCAATCTTTTCGCCGGCGTCATTGACGTGATGGTTCTCAAAGATATTAGGAACATCTGTGTTATCTTGTACATCAGGAGCAGTGTAAGCATCATCTTGTTGTGCAACTTCATTAAACGAATTCCTCTGCTCAAACCTTTGCAATACTCTCCAGTCATCGCTACGTGCAAATGTGTCTTCCAAGAAAAATATCTGTGTTGCTTGATTTGCCAAAATAAAAGGCTCGTTGGTCTGGTACGCCGCCTTGACATTGATGGATTTGAAATAATCATCAGCTCTGGGTTTTGCGATCCTGGAAAACAGGTTATACCAACGACAGCACAACAGAACCACACACCGATGATCCTCGAAACTGGAGATATACTGCAACTGAACAATGTCTGTTATGTTAGCATACATTTCAGTTGTCTCTTTGTCATACGTATCCGTGCTCATGATGGCACTGTTTTGTGTCTTCCTGCCTTCGTCTCGTGCAAGGGTGTTGTAGCGCACATCTCCAACAACGCAAGATTCATAATGTCTTACCCGAGTATCAGGACCCATTGCTAGTGAGTAAAGGGCATCATCAACTGCCTGCCCATCCTCCCGCATCTTCTTAACCTATGGTTAGAAAATAGACAAGCTGATCATCTTATGTACTCAATATATTAAAAAAACTGACAGTGCACTTCAAAAGCTTACATGGTTCTTGAACCATTTCGCAAATCCTGCCATAACCAGTTTGTCAATGTTTCTTGGATTTTGCGGCAGTAACTCCTCTTTGTAGATGCTGCACAACATAGTGATCGCGTCAAACATCTAAATATATAAGAATGTGCTGCAAGTTTAGTAGATTACGATGTATAAGCTGCAGTACTGCACTTACTTGATATAAGGTAGTATCTCAGGACAGTTATTCAACACATACCAAACCATTTTGTCCAAATCTTTAGGTTTGTCCTCTTGTCGACTCTTCCCTGTAACTCGAACAGAATAATCGAAAACATTGAGCCCGGGATTGTCTTCACCCACCTCTTTGCTAAGCTGATCAGCTGTTTCAATGTATTTTGAGCAGAATGTCAACGCTTCTGTAGCAATGTAGGCCTCTGCAATGGAACCCTCGGGTCTAGCTCTGTTCCTAACATAGCCCTTGAAAGTGCCTAGCCGCCTTTCAATAGGGTACATCCAGCCATACTGTACTGGACCTCTAAGTAGTGCCTCATCAGGTAGATGAACAGCCAAATGCACCATCACATCAAAGAAGGCTGGAGGATATATCTTCTCAAGGTCGCATAGGATAGTTGGTATCTTGTCTCTAAGACGCTCCAAAGCATCTATCCTGATATTCCTACTGCAGAGTTCCCTGAAGAATTGTCCCAACTCTGCAACTGCTCTGTATAAGTCAGGGCGGCCCAATCCTCTAAGGATAACAGGTAAAACCCTTTGAAGTAGGACGTGGCAGTCATGAGTTTTCAACCCTTGTACCTTGTTTCCATCTGCACTGACTCTCCTTTCAGGGTTGGAAGCAAATCCATGTGGGAATCTCACACGTGACAGGACCTCGCAGAATTCTTTTCTTTTTACCTTGTCCAAGACGTACACAGCTGGTGCCATATCCCGTGGTTTACCTTCATCTTGCACCTGCAAATCCTTTCTGATACCCAGGTGTGTCAAATCAATCCTAGATTTTAAGGTATCTTTCGTCTTGCCTTCAATATTAAGAAGTGTGCCGATAATGCTGTCACATATATTTTTCTCGATGTGCATCACATCAAGATTATGCCGCAGATCCAAATCTTTCCAATACTCCAAGTCCCACAAAGTGGACCTGCGGGTAAACAATAATCTCTCTTCTACCCTGCCACGCTTCCTTTTCCCGCTACCATTACCAGGATGGTTTCCTGGTGTAATATGCCTGACCTTCTCTAATTCCACTTGCAACTCATCGGCGGTGAGCCTCTTTGGCGCATCACGGTTTTCATGCTTTGCATTGAACACATGTCTTCGGTATTTTCTAGGATGCGGCTTGTCCTTGGCAAGGAAACGGCGGTGTCCAATGTAACAGATCTTGCTAAGTATTGCGTATGACAGCGGATTCCTGTCACAGCGAACACATGCATTGTAACCATGTGTCGTTCGCCCTGACATAGTGCCCAAAGCCGGATAATCATGGATGCACCAAATTATAACAGCACGCAGAAAGAAATCAGCTGGTGGGCTGCTATATAGGTCTCGAGTGAGAACACCCTTCCATAGCTGTTGAAGTTCCTCCACAAGAGGCTCCATGAACAAATCAAAATCCTTTCCAGGACTTTTTGGACCTGGGATGAGCAAGGCCATCATGTAGTTTGATTCTTTGGTGCAGACATTTGGAGGCATGTTGTAAGGGATAACAAGCACTGGCCACATGCTATATGTGGCGCTCTGGTGGCCAAATGGGTTAAATCCATCTGAAGCTAAGCCAAGTCTAATGTGTCTCGGGTCAGCAGCAAACTCTTTGTGTTTATCATTGAAGCTTTTCCACTCACTACCATGAGATGGATGGCTCATTACATTCTGATCTCTGTACTCCTGGTTCCTAGAATGCCACAGTACATCCTCTCTTGTTTCAGCATCATGAAACAACCTCTGCAATCTTGGTATAATTGGAAAATGTCTCAGAACATTATGAGGAATCCTCTTCACAGCATCGCCATCTTTCCATCTTGATGATTTGCATTTCGGGCATTCACTTAAGTTGGCATAATCCTTCCGGAACAGAACACAATTATTCTTACAAACATGGATCATATCATATCCAATTCCAACTGCACGAAGGAAATTCTTCATTTTACTGTAGGTGTGTGGCAGCTCAGACGCATCTGGGAAAGATTCGCGGAAAGCAGCCAACATCGCATCGAATGATTTGTTGGTCATCCGCTCAGATGTCTTCACCTGAAGAAAGGTGACCATAGCTGAGAATACTGACAGCTTATTTCCTGGGGTGACAGCAACGTTGCATTGTTCCAACATGCGGGCCCACCGTTTTTCTTCTGCAGGTGAAAGTTCACGGAATGCACGAGCATTTCGTAGCATTGTTTCAATGTTGGTCAAACTCACTGGCTCCGCCACCACCACCTCCTCCTCCTCTTCCACCTGAGCATCAGGCAGATCAAGATGGTGATCTGCTGCTTCCACGTAGTCAATAACATTGACGTTCACAGCTTCACCATGATGAACCCACCTAGTATATGTGACCGACATCCCATACAAGTGTAGATGATTTTGCACAGTTGACTGGGGTCTTGTAACTGAATTCATACAACTGCTACACGGGCAGAGCACATCTGATTTCGGACCACCGTACTCAGCTCTGATAAAGTTCATGAAGTTTTCAACCCCCTCGACATATGCAGCGGAGAATCTTCGAGCAGAAGTTATCCAAGTCCTGTCCATCTGTTAGACATACAAATTAGTTCTTCTACTAGATATTACAGGAAAAACATATATGCTTTTTTATGAAGTCCAGAAAAAAATACCTAGGTCGATGTCTAAAGCTATGGCAAGATATTTGGACGAGCAGATCTAAGTAACGAAATATATGTAAAGCTAATTCAGCAAACAGATTTGAGTGCCAAATTATGGCAGGCTGTTTCAGCAGTCAATGAGGCCGAGCACACAGCCATCGAACTATCGAAGGCCATCGCAGCAACAAAGATCGAGTATAAAACGGTGTAGAGCTATTTCACCTAACAGATTGGCTACTAGACCATGGCAATCTACGTCACAATAAATATATGGCAGGATATTTTAGCAACTAATCGGCCTTGGCATGCCATCTCAGCTAAGCAGATTGAGTGCAGAACAGGGCAAGGAAGCTTCTTAAGCAGAGCATATTGACAGTAAACTACTTCGGCAAACAGTGAGATTAACAGCGTCTATTAGCTAACATTCAGCGCTACACCGACATGAACGGGGCCTCAGTCTAGAATGCGCGTACCGTGGGAGAAGCTGACCACCGTGCGTCTCCACACGAACGTCGCCAGCGGTGGCAGCGCTGACCGCCGTGCGCCTCCACAAGAACGTAGCCAGAGGTGGCGGCGCGGCTAGAGGACGGCAGTCTACGAGAGCGTACTGTGGGAGCGAGAGGATCGCCAAACCGCGGCGCCGACGTATCGGCATGGCGGGGAGGGCGGCTTTGGCGGAGTGAATGGAGTGGAGGGGGGCAGGGGGAGGGAGGTTTGGGGAATATTATTGGCTAGTTGGCCAAAGGGCGGTTGAATC
>NC_057796.1:167596316-167617006 GCF_018294505.1 Triticum aestivum
GTGCAGTCCCATGTGTCAGTGAAGAGGCAAGCCGAAGCGCGTTCCGTTTGCGTGAGCCGTGTGCAGGACCAAACGTGTGTGGGGTGCAATGCGACCGCGACAGGAGTGCCGTGAGTGTACCGCCTTTTTTCCTTTTAAACTAGGTGCTTCACCCCCTCAAAAAAAATTATTGCTTCGCGCGATCCATCGATACTACTACTAGTAATCCGGTAATCCCGACTAAAACGGCGCGGCCGGGTCTTTTCGCGCGCGATATGCTGGGACGTTGGCTTAGTTGGGTTTTTTAGGACGAGTAATGCCACACCTACGTAATCCCAGTTACGTAATTAACGTAATGTGAAACGTGTGAGCTGTTGATTGTAGATTGGGGGGAGGGAGGGGCCCACCACCATGAAAATTAGGGGAGGAGAGAGAGAGGCAATTTACGTTAACCCTTTCGTAGGTTCCCGTAGATGTAGAAAGATGTGAAATGCGTGAATGTGTAGTGGACGTACTATTGGAGTGCCTAAGATAATTTGTGTATGTATAGACCCTATGTGTTTATTTTACTTCGCATGTTAGATTTGTCTCGGTTCAATAAAAAGCAGAGTTGGTGATGATGGTGTGCCTGTCATCTTGCAATATAGGCCGTCCGATCTATGTCTAACGGATAGGAAGGAAACTATGACAATTTACCCGCACTCCTCTCCACATTTGTTGATAAGGCTTTCCCTCGTTCATCCTTTTCTCCCACAAGATCTTGATCTTCCGTGCAACGCACGGACATCTTGCTAGTACTCCTACAATATGTATATTATTGTGAAAGTTCATATACACCGGCCGAGATTAATGCAAACACGGCAGATTTTCATTACATTTCAAACTTTTATAGGACAGAAAAATAAAAGAAACCCGACCCTAAACCTATTCTACGGCGGCGACCGACGTCCTCCATCTGCGATCTCTATGTACGGGGGCGGGGTTCAAGACCCCGTGAAGTGAAGGTGCGGTCTCCGGCGAGGAAGAGTAGAACACGGGATACGGACCGGCCAGTTGGCACACCATGCCCTGCCGCCTCCCATGCCCTACTCATCCTCGGAGGAGTCCCCGACCTCAGCGGTGCCGGACGTTGGACGGCGACAAGTAGGACGCGTGGCTGACGGTCCTCCCGTCGTCGGCCGCCAGTGTGGCCAGCGCTTGTGCGGTCGCGTCCGCGTCCGGCTATGCCGCTATTGCGTCGCGAGAGGCGATGTCAGAGTAAATGGCCACGGGTAGCCTAACCGACTCCCCCTGGCTCTTCGAAAAATTTATCAGGCCAATCGAGCCTTCAAGCATCCAGAGCATGGGGCCGCCTTCCTCTGGCCGGCTATCCCCAGGGCCGACTACCAGAAGGCGACCCGGCCTCAAAAACCTTCCCGAAGAAAGCTACGAGATGGCCGACTCCAGGAAGCCGGCCCTAAGAGGGCCGCCTCCTAGAAGCCGGCCATGAAGATGGCCGACCCCCAGAAGCCGACCAAGACTACACCCACCAAGACTGCACCCACATAACGGTGATAAGACGGGGCGTGGCCGCAGTACAACCTACCACCCCCGAATCCCGGAGCATGCATGGCCACAGGGTGTCGTACGAGTCAGCCATCCCCCGTCCGGCGCGACACTGTAGCCATGTTGACCTCGACGTCACCGACGACAGGCGCCAGTACGGCCCGCGGGCGGCGGGCCCCTTTAGCCAGAGAGATGCTCGAAGGCGACCCGGCCTCCCCTAGTCAGCCCGGGGCGTAGCCAGCTCCCAATAGCCGGCTACCTCCCTCCCTCGAAACATGTGCATCATTAAGGAGACAAGACGAGGTGAGGCTACAGTGAGAGCCCGCAAGGCGGCGGCACTGTAGCCACGCTTACCTCGACAAAGCCCTCGTCATCAGGGGCGAGGCGACAGTAACCAGCCGCCGACAAGGCCCCCAGGCAGTGGGGCCGGCCTGTCGGCCAAGAGGCCGGCAGCCGGCGGGACCCACCAGTCGGCGGGCCCCTATGGCCGGCGGAGAAGCCGGCGAGCGGAGACACTGACGGCTGGGACCCGCGCCCAGCCAGATTACCATTGTATCCCTGGGGGGTAGGCCTATATAAATCCCTCGGGACACCCATGCAATGGGTTGATCTCATAGAGTTTTACACACCACATAGAGAGAAAAAGAGAGCTAGCCTTGCCCTTCTTCTTCCCCTAGCGAAACAGCTCAAGGAGCACTTGTAGCTACTTGTGTTGATCTAGTGATCATGCGGAGACCCCGCAGAGCAGGACTAGGGGTGTTATCTCCACGGAGAGCCCCGAACCTGGGTAAGATCCGCCGGCGTGCATGTCTTCGCCTTATCCCGTTTCCAGGCACCGGCGATGTCTTACTGGCTCCCACAATGATAAGCCACCCGTTGGCATATGTCACACCTACCACCCGACATTTGAAGCCCACCGTGGGGCCAGGTCCACCGTCGTCCGGAGACCTGTTCTGGACGGGAACCCTTTTCCTCCCCCGCGAGCGTAGCCAGCCCGCTACGCCTGATGGCGCTTGCCCTGACGCGCTGCAAGGCCTCGACGACGCCTACGCGGCGAGCTGCCTCGCCGACCTTCTTGGCGAGACTCGCATCTCCGACGAGCCCGCGTCCGACGCGGGCACAGACTATCCCGAGAGCCGCCTCGTCAGCCTCCTCGACCAGCTTCACGTCTCCAGCGAGCTTGCTGTGGACTTGGAGTCGGTCGGCTCCACCGACCCGATGCTAGTCGACTCCGACATGGCATCGCTTGACGCCTTCCCCACCGACGTGGTAACCATCGACAACCCTTTCCCTCGAGCCGACTGTGGCAGCAGCGCTGTCACTGAAGTACTGGTCATTAGCCACGGCGCCGTCTCGGGCGAGAACGCCCACGACGCCCTACAAGCGGCGCTGCACGACTTGTCCGTCTCCATCCCGGCCGACGCCGACGCCGAGACTCTGGAGGCACGCCGCCTCGCCCTCATCGCGGAGGTCCAGAAGATAGCATCCATGAGACGCCTCACTGAGGCTCACCAGCGCGAAGTCGACCGCGCCGCCTTTGGTACGCCGCCTCCTGGCGGGCCGAGCCGAGCCGGCCTCGTCAAAAGGCGCGGCGCGGCCATCGCCACCATGCTGGGAGTAGACCGCCCAGTCTACACCACGCCACTCAAGAACCTGCGTGCCGCTCAGGCGGCCGCAGAAGAGCTGAACGGGCTGGGGGCTGATGAGCTCCCCTACATGACTAGACGCATCAAGTAGCTGATCGACGCGGCCGCAGAACGGCATGAAGCCGGCGCCCGCGCCGAGAGTCCTCCCCCACGTCGAGAACACGCCGCGACATCCTCTGCTAGCCGCAGCCGGACTCGGATCACCATTGAGCGCGACGCAGAAGCCGCCCCCGATCGGTGGAAAGACAAGGCAATCCGCTTCCCCCTGCCTCGTGGGGAGAGATATCCCACCCCGCCGCCTGTCACGCATCCGACTCTCGGTGGCCGACTAGGCCACCGCGAAGGAGTCAGCGAGAATGATGCCCGCGATCGGATCGACCGCCTAGCGCGATCTCTGGCGCTAGAAGAAGAAGATGATGTCGGCCCGCCTTGCTTTGGCCCCCGCATCCGCGACGAGCCCTTCCCCGAAGGGTTCTCACTTCCCAGAGACACGCCAAAGTACAACGGCTCCGTGAAGCCGGAAGATTGGCTGATCGACTACTCTACCGCAGTCAGCATAGCAAACGGCAACAGGCGCGTTGCCGTGAAGTACGTCCCTCTCATGCTTCAAGGCACGGCACGCACCTGGCTGAACAGCCTCAAGCCATACAGCGTCAACAGCTGGCTAGACTTCACGGAAGTCTTCGTACGCAACTTCACCAGCACATACAAGCGGCCTCCCAAGCCCCGCCAGCTCTCCTTATGCGTCCAAGGGCCCAGCGAATCGACTCGCGACTACCTCACGCGTTGGGCCGAGCTCCGCAACTCCTGCGAGGGGGTGCACGAGGTTCAAGCCATAGAATACTTCACTGCCGGGTGCCGAGAGGGCACCCTCTTCAAGCACCGACTCCTCTGCGAAGAGCCGACTACCCTCGACGAGCTGCTGATCATAGCAGACAAGTACGCCACGACCGACTCCTCGATGAAGACCGAACTCTGAGTGGACGCCTCTGGAAAGGTGCTCGCTCCGGCTCCCAAGACGCCGGCTGGTGACTCCAACCGACGCCCCTACCAGAACGACCACAAGCGCAAGGCCCCTATGCCGCCTTCCACCAGTCGGCAGGTGGCCACCGGCGAAGACGAGCAGCCCGAAGAGGGGCCCGCTCCCAAGAAGAAGGGCGGCAGGCCGGCTTTGCAGCCGTCCTTCTCCTACGAGCAAACTCTCGATGCCCCTGCAAGTTTCACAGCGGCGCGAAGCCGTCCAACCACATGACTCGGAAGTGCCACTGGCTCACGCGGATCTCCAAGGGCGAGGGGCTGGTGCCGCCTCCGCCTCCCGGCCCGCCGCCTCCAGCCCCTCAACAGCCGGCTGTTCGACCAGCAGTCGGAGCCATTCAGGATGAGTTCCCAGATGAGCACGCCGCCTACGTCGTCTTCACGAGCCAGATTGAAGATAAGCGCAGTCGGCGCCGACAACACCAAGAAGTCAACGCGGTCGCCTCCAGCAACCCCGAGTTCATGAATTGGTCTGAAAGGCCTATCAGCTGGAGCCGGGCCGATCACCCAGAGGTGATGCCGTCTCCCGGCTCCTACGCATTGGTGTTGGACGTCACCCTCACGACGGAAAGGCGAGCTGCCCGTTTCTCCCGCGTGCTGATTGATGGTGGAAGCAGCATCAATATACTGTACCACGACACCATGGAGAAGTTGAACCTCAAGGCGAAGCAGCTCATGCCAAGCCGGACTGTGTTCCATGGCATCATACCCGGCCTGTCCTGTTCCCCAATCGGCAAGATCAAGATGGATCTTCTCTTCGGAGACAAGGATCACTTTCGCCGAGAAGCGATCTGGTTTGAAGTAGTGGATCTAGAAAGCCCTTACCACGCCTTGCTTGGCCGACCAGCCCTGGCCAAGTTCATGGTTGTGCCCCACTACGCCTATCTCAAGATGAAGATGCCGAGTTCAAAGGGGATCATCACTATAGCCGGAGACTACAAGAAGTCCATCGAGTGCGCTGCAGCCAGCAGCCGACTGGCCGAGTCCCTCGTGGTTGCTGAAGAAAAGAAGATGCTGGACCGAGTCGTGGCCATGGCCGGCAAGCAGCCGGCCCTGTTCCCCAGCCCCAAGGAATATGATGCTCAGGGCTCCTTCCAGCCGGCCAAGGAGACGAAGAAGATACCTCTGGACCGGGAGAACCCGGAGAGGTTTGCTGTCATTGGTGCAAACCTGGACAGTAAATAGGAAGGCGAGCTCGTCGACTTCCTCTGTGAGAATCGGGACATCTTTGCATGGTCCCCAAAGGACATGTCGGGTGTTCCGAAGGATTTCGCCGAGCACAAGCTACACGTCCGAGCGGACGCGAAACCAGTCAAGCAGCCTCTCCGCCGACTGTCGGAGGAGAAGAGAAGGATCGTAGGAGAAGAGATAGCCCGGCTCCTGGCCACCGGCTTCATTATGGAGGTGTTTTTTCCAGAGTGGCTTGCCAACCCGGTCTTGGTGTTGAAGAAGAAGAACAAATGGCGTATGTGTATAGATTACACCAGCCTCAACAAAGCCTGCCCCAAAGATCCATTTGCCCTACCACGGATCGATCAAGTGATAGACTCCACAGTCGGATGCGAGCTATTGAGTTTCTTGTATGCTTACTCAGGATACCACCAGATCAAGTTGGACCCAGCCGACCGCCTGAAGACCGCCTTCATCACACCATTCGGAGCTTTCTGCTACCTGACTATGACATTTGGCTTAAGAAATGCCGGTGCCACCTTTCAGCGTTGCATGCAGAAATGCCTCCTCAAGCAACTTGGCAGAAATGCCCACGTCTATGTAGACGATATTGTGGTGAAGACGGAGAAGCGCGACACCCTGCTGGAAGACCTCAGAGAAACATTTGCCAACTTGCGCCGATTCCAGATCAAGCTCAACCCTGAGAAATGCATGTTCGGAGTACCAGCCGGCCAGCTTCTAGGCCTTTTGGTCTCCGAACGCGGCATTGAGTGCAACCCAGTGAAGATCAAGGCCATAGAGAAAATGGAGATTCCTACCAAGTTGCGAGACATTCAGAAGTTTACCGGGTGCCTGGCCTCCCTAAACCGCTTTATCAACCGGCTAGGGGAGAAGGCTCTCCCCCTGTACCGACTCATGAAGAAGTCCACCCACTTCGAGTGGAACGACCAAGCTTTCCACAAGTTGAAGAAGATGCTGACCACACCACCTGTCCTAGCAGCGCCGACTGAGAAAGAGCCCATGCTCCTTTACATTGCTGCGACTAGCCGAGTGGTCAGTACAGTCATCGTGGTCCAGCGCCCAGAAGAAGGCCGAGCTCAGTTAGTCCAGAGGCCAGTATATTATTTAAGCGAAGCACTGTCCACCTCGAAGCAAAACTACCCGCATTACCAGAAGATGTGCTATGGAGTGTACTTCACCGCCAAGAAGCTGAAGCCCTACTTTCAAGAGCATCCCATCACGGTCGTATGCACCGCCCCGCTTGCCGAGATCATAGGCATCCGGGATGCATCCGGCCGGGTGGCTAAGTGGGCCATTGCGCTGGCTCCTTACACGATCTTCTACCAGCCCCGCACCGCCATCAAGTCCCAAGCATTGGCCGACTTCTTGTCGACTGGGCCGATACCCAGTACCTACCGCCGGCTCCCGACTCCACTCATTGGCGCATGCACTTCGACGGATCCAAGATGTGCACCGGCTTGGGAGCCGGCATCGTCCTCACCTCTCCCAAGGGCGACAAGCTCAGATACACATTGCAAATCCATTTTGCCGCCTACAACAATGTGGCTGAGTACGAGGCGCTCATACACCGGCTCCGGCTAGCCAAAGAGCTCGGCATACACCGGATCCTGTGTTATGGCGACTCGGATTTGGTGGTCTAGCAGTCATCTGGTGACTGGGACGCCAAGGACGCAAACATGGCAAGCTATCGATTCCTTGTCCAGCAAATCAGCGGATACTTTGAAGGGTGCGAGTTCCTCCACGTGCCACGGGCCGACAACGAGCAAGCAGATGCCCTGGCACAGATCGGCTCCACCCGACAAGCTATACCAACCGGTGTCTCTCTCCAGCGCCTCCTCAAACCGTCTGTCAAGCCGTCTCCAGAATCGGACTCTATCTTCGTACCACCTGCCCCTGATGCAGTCGGATCCGACTGGGGGAACCCAGCAGGCGGCTCGGGGACTTCGACAAGCGGCCCGGGGACTGCCGTAGTCGCACCCAGCTCGGGGACTTCAGAACCCGGCCTGGGGACTACAGCAGTCGGCCCGGGGACTGCAGCAATCGGCCCGGGGACTGCAACGACACAGTAGGCGGTGGCCGACTCCAACTCTCCACCACCCAACCCACCCACCCGAGTCATAGTAGCCGTACTGACAACAGAAGAAGTCACAGCTCCATCATGGGCCCAGCCCATCCTCAACTTCCTAGTAAACAGAGAGCTGCCGACTGATGAGATCTCGGCAAGATTAGTTCAACGCCGAGCCGGAGCATACACAATAATAAACAGAGAACTTGTTAAGCGTAGCGTCACTAGAGTCTTCCAGCGCTGCGTCGAGCCAGAGAAGGGCATAGCAATCCTCAAGGATATCCACCAAGGCGAATGCGGCCACCACGCGGCCTCAAGATCACTTGTCGCCAAAGCTTTCCGCCATGGTTTGTTCTGGCCGACTGCTTTGGAAGACGCCAATGAATTAGTCAAATGCTGCAAAGGATGCCAAGTCTTCAGCTCCAAGCAACACCTGCCGGCCTCTGCACTCAAGACCATCCCCCTCACCTGGCCCTTTGCCGTTTGGGGGCTGGACATGGTGGGCCCATTCAAGACAGCCCGCGGCGGCATGACACATCTGCTTGTCGCCGTGGACAAATTCACCAAGTGGATTGAAGCGAAGCCAATCAAGAAGCTGAACGGGCCGACTGTCGTGACATTCATCACAGACATCACCACTCGGTATGGTATACCACACAGCATCATCACCGACAACGGCACGAATTTTGCCAAGGGAGCACTGACACGTTTCTGCGCGACACAGGGCATCTGACTGGACTTAGCGTCCGTTGCCCACCCGCAGTCAAACGGCCAGGTCGAGCGAGCAAACGGCCTCATCCTCTCCGGCGTCAAGCCCCGACTGGTCATACCACTGGAGCGTTCGGCCGGCTGCTGGCTGTCCTCTGGAGTCTGCGTACTACCCCGAACAAGTCAACCGGCTTCACTTCTTTCTTCCTTGTATATGGTGCCGAGGCTGTCATCCCAACTGACATCGAGTTCGACTCGCCTCGGGTCACCATGTACACGGAGGCGGAGGCTAAGGAAGCGCGAGAAGATGGCGTCGACCTGCTGGAAGAAGGCCGGCTATTAGCACTCAGCCGGTCTGCCATCTACCAGCAGGGTTTGCGTCGTTACCACAACCGGAAGGTCAAGCCAAGATCCTTCCAAGAAGGCGATCTTGTGCTCCGGCTGATCCAGTGAACAGCCGGCCAGCACAAGCTCTCGGCCCCTTGGGAAGGCCCTTTCGTCATCAGCAAGGCCCTAGGCAACGACTCCTACTACCTGATCGACGCGCAGAAGCCGAGGGCACGCAAGAGGGATGATTCCGGCAAGGAGTCGGAACGACTATGGAATGCCAATCTCCTGAGAAGATTTTACAGTTAAAAGCAGTATGTATCATGCTACCTTTTTGTATTAAGTACAAGACAATGGGCCCCCCGAGGTGCACTCGGGGACTGCCCTCCTTTATCTGTGAATGGTGAGTGTCATACCCATGAATGTACTATTACATTTGATTCTCTATCTGGCACCGGGTTCGACTAGTCGGCCCGGGGACTGGCCGCCTGGAGTTATATTAAAAGTTCAACCTGAAGTCAGACAAGTAGTGTGCCAGCACCCGAGCCCTCTCTTGTTGTAAGTCGCAGCTCGAAGAACCGACTATCCGACTGGCAAGAGCCAAAGGCAGGAAAGGATGCCTACACGAAAAACGACTAAGGACTAACGAACTTATATAACACAAGCCGGCCTCCAACCACGCCTACCTGCTGTCAAAACAGCCGGCTGGCCGGCTTCCCAGTCACTTCGCTACAATCCAAGAAAGCTAGAGTACTTGCCCTCCCAACCGGCCAAGCACCTCTCCAGCCACAGACTGTAGAGCAGCTGTCCGGCTGGGAAGGCGGCAACCAAGGGAGGGCGGCAAAGGAAACAGCCAAAGGATGAAAAGCAAGAACAATGGAAAGCCAAACACATGCATGATTATATTTACACATAAGGCCTTCAGCAGGCCGGCAGTCAATATAGTTTGAATACACCCCCAGTGGGTGGAACTGCGCAAACTTAATGAAATATTGTTCAAAGAGTAATAAAACAGGAAAGTAAAGGCGGCAGATTAGGCTAAGGGCGCAGTAGGGGAGCCGGGCTGGTCGGTGGAAACGGCAGTGCCGGCTGGAGCAGTGGCCGGCTGGCGAGTCTCGGCTTGATCATCGCCGGCTGCAGGCGGTGCGCTTGCACGCGCCTTGTTGCTGGAGGCACGGTCAGGCTGAGGCTGGCCGGCTGCTCCACCATCTAGCACGGCGTCTTCACCCTCCTCCTCCTCCTCCTCGCCCTCGTCACTAGAGTCGATCTCTTCCGCCGAGTCCTTGCCATCTGCTGGGTTCAGCCCGAACCACTCCTCCGGCTGGGCAACGCCGTTATCATCCACCTCAGGAGCAAAGGAGCTGGTGTCGGTGTAGTCGACGATCGCCGAGGCACGCTGGACGATAGCCGGCCGCGCCGGCTCCAGCTCCGTGTCGGCCTCCTGCCGCCAGGTGGCCAGCTGGTCCAAGCTTAGCTCTGGATACCAAGCTTTGACGAACTCCAGCGCCCGCCTGGCGCCTGACCGAGCCAGCTTTGACGAACTCCAGCCAGTCGGCAGTCCGACTGGGGGTGCGGGGAATCACCTCGCCGGGCCAGAGAACGGCCAGCACCTGCGCCCCAACACGCTGAAGCCGGCGGAGCCTGCGGTGAGCCGGCTGGAGGCGGGCTTGAATCGCCAGGAGCTGTTCCTCAAGCGACCGGTGAGCGTTTGGCGCGATCTCTGCACCAGCCTGCCTTTGCGCCTCGCGGTGGGCCTCGACGACCTGGTTGGCGGCAGTAGAGTAGCCAGGGAAGTGTCAGGACCGGGTTTTCGGGGTATTAATACTCCAGAAAATGGCCCTTGTGCTCACCAGCCCCAGGATTACTGTTAGCTGATGAGGCACCAACTTGATACAAGAATCCCAAGCAAAGTACAAAAATATGAAGTACAAGACCATTGTGGCCTGTGAGTACAACACTTGGTTTCTAGTGGTTGATGGCGGAAGCGGTTTGTGGTTCATCTGCGTCTATGGGACTCCATTTCCCACAAGAACAGCTGACCAGGATAACTCCTATCTTCGCGAGGCTGCTGTCAACATTGCGTAGGTTCCGGGGCCGTCGTCGTAACGCTCTTCTCCACGCAAGAAATCTGGCCAAGACAATAGCCAGGGACAAGCCAGTGAGTACGTTTCAATGTACTCGCAAACATTTAGAACACAGGTATAATGCAACCGGGGTAATCATGCTCCGAAATATTCTATGACCATAATGTCAGTCACGAGATAAACAAAAATATTCATGATGCATGCATGCAAGTAAAATATGAACATGCAAGACGGGAGTAGAAATAGAATGCACTGATCGAGTGTCTGAAATGACTCCTCGAAAGGGTGCAAATAATTAAATAACAAGCATGCCGCAGTCGGGCGTCTGAGCGACACCACATAAAGGGCTTATAAGGAATAATTAAATAACAAGCATGCCGCAGTCGGGCGTCTGAGCGACACCACATAAAGGGCTTATAAAGAATAATTTAAACAACAAGCATGCCGCAGTCGGGCGTCTGAGCGACACCACATAAAGGGCTTAAATAAGAATAATCACAGTGAATATCCAGGAGGTAGGACCGTCCCAGGGATACTCACCAAATCAAGTAATGTAAATGGTTAGTTCATAATAATAATAAACATGATCCTCATATGTCATAGGTCATAATCAAAGTTCTAGTCTAGCCGTTTCTCCATCCGAAGACCGTCACTAGATTCTAGTTTAGCCGTTCTCCATCCGAATACCGTTACTATGATACAGTTTAGCCGTTTCTCCATCCGAATACCGTTACTATGATACAGTTTAGCCGTTTCTCCATCCGAATACCATTACTATGATACAGTTTAGCCGTTTCTCCATCCGAATACCGCCACTAGACCCATCTCAGACTGAAGTCCTTACCCATGAACATGGCTATCCAAATAGATATGACCTCTGCAGAGGGTGTACTCTTTGCCCACGAGTAACGGGTTTATTTAGTCCATCGGGACTAATTCCGCCTACGGCCTTTTAATTGAAAACACGCCTGACCTGCACACACCAGCTTAACTTACCGGTGTCTGGAATCACCCACAACACCTGTCAAGCCAAACTCTAAGTGGGGAGGCTACAACCTCGACGTAGCATGGGATCAAATTTATATCGCGCGCTCTAAGGGGTGCCCCCTCTCGGTCCCAACCTGAAACACCCATGCCCCCGGACCAGGTGGCATGCCTACCGGAGGCCTCCGGTATCTTCCACCATGGCCTCTCTGTACGGTGTGTGCTTTGGTAAGGGGTTGACAACTTACTGAACCGTACCCTACCTGCGGCAGGGACAAGTGGCAGTACAAAACAAGTAGGGGGAAGTTACTGAACAAGACTCGACCTACGGCCAACTCAGGAGGTCCAAGTATTCTCCGAATGATTAGCATAACCAATATATCTCCAATAACAGACAGAATCACCGCTCATCAAACCTCATCATGCCATACCGGACACACTCGTCTCGATGGGGAACTAGGGACAAGCTCGTGCCTACCCAAGACCACGACTTTCCCGGCTTCCTGTCGGTATGCATGAAAAGCTTACGAGGCTGAAAATCATCAGCATATCCATTTATAACAGCAAAGAAATCTCCATTATGCACTCATGCGTATGATTTTATCGTCACATAAAATAGCGTATGCTCCAAGTCAAGTGGTGTTGTAACCGTATCAAAACACCTCACAAAAATATTATGCCAGAGTTCAGAATGCTTGCCTTCAAGTGTATGCATGTGGGGGTGCACTTTTTGAAGGTTACCTTTTTCTCCAAAATCCTATTTTGAGAAATATACAAATAACACATATTTCAAAAACAGTACAAAAAGTTGTCCCAAATATTTTTGAAATAAATCTTAAAATAAACTAGATGCAATTTGAGAGAGGTAGGAAAAAGAATCAACTCATTTGGAGTTTTATTTTAAAAGTTATAGCCAGTCAAAGATTAGTCAAAGTTCTGTTTTAATAAAATCAGAAAAAGAAAACGCTTCGGGGGAGAATACGCTTTCGCAGCAGAGGAGACGTACTCGGGATTTTGCGCTATCACTTAACCAGAGTGGACGGGCGCGCGGGTCACTGACAGTGGGTCCAGGGGGCCCACTGGTCAGGTTTGACTGGTCTTCCCTCCCTCCTCTCTCTCTTTGCCCGAACGGTGGCGGGACTCCGGCGATCGCCGTCGACGAACGGCAGCTCCCCACGGGGCCCCGAGGGCAGGGATGGATCCGCCAGACCGGGGCGGTCCTTCCAGTGGGTGCTAGGCAGGTGGGGACAGAGGAAGTCACCGGCGGCGAGCTCGACGGCGGACGGTGGCTCGGGAGCAAAGTGGGCTTCGGGCTATGGTGGTCCTTGGTCGAGGCTGAGGCGTTAGGCAGCTCTGCAAGACCATGGGGAGACGGTTGGTGGCGTTGAATGGGCGGGGGATGGTCTGGCTGCGACGTATTGCACCGGAGCTCGGCGGCGGCCGAACTGGCCGGAGACGAGGAAGAAGGCCCCTCCCCGTCGATTGCTGGCTGCGGGAGTACTATGGGGGTGGCCTGGGGTTGTCTGAGTGCTCGGAGGAGCTCGGGGCCTCCTTAAATAGGCGCTCGAGGTCGGTCCCGCGGCGGCCGAGGATAGGATCGCCGGCGACCACTTTTCTGTAGCTGCAGGACTACGTGGCGGCAACGAGCGCGTGCCGACGGCTTGCGGATAAGCTCGGGCTATTCCCAGGGGACAGCTGGCGCGCGCGGGTGGCTTGGGCGGCGCCGTCCACGGCAGAGCCCGCTGCCGACGCCGGCG
Source organism: Triticum aestivum (assembly GCF_018294505.1). Taxonomy (NCBI): domain Eukaryota; kingdom Viridiplantae; phylum Streptophyta; class Magnoliopsida; order Poales; family Poaceae; genus Triticum; species Triticum aestivum. The sequence goes on from NC_057796.1 coordinate 167,609,638, forward strand.
TGCCGCCAAGGGAGCCCTGACGGCGGCGCTGTAGGGCGCCAGGGAGGCTTGGAGGTTTCTGGTGAGTGGGCGAGTGCAGGGTGCGGCTCTGCAGGTGAGCAAGGGCCAGGGGTGCGACGCGGCGACCCGTGCGCACGCACGTGCAAAACGCGCGCTCTGGCCGCGCCCAGAGCACGCACACCAGGTGTTCGACGAAATGCCAGCGCGTGCTAGAGAGCTTGGGTGGTGCTGGTAGTTAACAGGTCAGGGTTAGGGATAGCTAGGAGGTTAGTGGACATGCTGGATGGGTCAGGGGCTCAAGTCCACAATGCAAACTAGGAGACATGCCAAAACTGTTCCTGCACACAGGGTGTTCGACAGAATGCCATGGGCATCTAGGCAACTCTTGGGGTGGCCAAACTCTCCAGTTCCTAGTCTCTTTAGGAGCTAAAGAAGGCGGTAAGGTTAGTTTGGCAAAAACAGAAATTTGTTAGTGCAAGTTTTTGAGAAAACCAGTTTTGGGCAGAAACTAAAGGCTATCATTGCATGCACCAAAAATACTCCATTGGGTCCAATCTCCTGGACTTAAGGGTTTGGTAGGGAGGACTATAAGTAGGAAAAAGCTCATGGGTACTAGAGCAAAATAAAATAGGGTTGCAGTACAAATCACCAAACTGGAGCAGAATGAAAATGGAGATGATTCACTCAATTTTTTCAAAGAACAACACTGGGTTTTTGCATGAAGTTGAGTTATAAGCATCTACTGACATCTCCAAACACTTGGAAGAATTTTTAGAAGAATATTTAAACAGGTTGTAGTGCAAAAAATGCCTACTGGACCATATTTGAAAAATTGATGTAGAGCTCAAAATCTCCAATGACCAAAGGATATTTTTGCATAAAAGTGATGTGGAAACCTCAGATGACATCCCCAAATTTTGGTGAAAATTTTAAATGTTTTTATCAAAAGGTTGCAGTGAAAAGGGGGCTCCAAATTTATGAATGATCACTTTAAAAGAACAAAGCTCATGAAAAATTAATTATGCAAATAAATCCACTGATAAAGAATTGTTTTTATAAAGAGGGCATACAAGTCCAATAATACTTTTGGAATGTTTCCACTTGAGGTAAAAACCCACAATATTAAAGAGAAGAGGGGTTCCGAAATCAAAGGAGAAATCCAGAAAAATAAAAATTTAATTTCCTGGCAAAATTTTAATTAATAAAACAAGGTCAAATTTTTGGGGTGTTACAGGAAGTACTCTGCACAAGAAAGAAAGAGAAAGAAGAGAAAAATACCAAGTTACAGAGTGAACCAAACGGCAAGCGGCAAGCAAGGAACGAAGAAGAGGGCGGCCTACGGTCAACCAAGTCTTCGATCTGGCCGTAGCCGTTGATCAACGACTGCCTCGCCTCGGCCCAGCTCGCCGCCTCGGTCTCATATTCGGCTTGGAGGGCGGCCTCGCTATCCTGCACCGCCTTCAGGGCCGCCTTGTGGCTCTCCTCCTGGTCGGCCAGCTTCTTGACCAGGCTGTCATGTTCCTGAGCCAAGGCGTCGAACTCGGCTTCCTTAGCACGAAGGGCGGCCTGGGTCCCACCCAGCTCCTCCCTCAGTTTGGCGTTGGCCGCTGCAGATATGGCGGAGAAGAAAAGAGCAATAAGAAAGAAGTCGTCAAGAAAGATCCGACCCGACTGCTCAGCAGTCGGCCCGAATCTCTGGGACTACACCCAGTGGGTGCGCTGACGCGCCCCCACGTGAGATAAAAGATGAAGCATTACCCCGGCTCTCAGTTAGATTAGCAGTCTTCTGGGTCAGCTCCTGAGCCTGGGAGTTGAAGGCAGCCGCACGGAGGTTGTGGTAGTCCTACAAGTCGGACAGAGAAGCGAATGAGAACAATATAGCAAACAAAGCCTACCAAGAAGTTCCAAGCCGCCTGCTCAGCAGCCGACTCGGAACTCGGGGACTACACCTAGTGGGTGCGCTGACGCGCCCCCACGGAAGAAACCAAGATCAAGAAGCAAAAACGAGAAGACTCACCCGAATGGCCGCCCGTGTCGCGAGGAACTCGTCATTATACTGCCTCAGCACTGCGGCCTGGGACTGAAGCCGGTTCCGGACTTCTTGCGCCGCCACATTCTCCACGGCCGTCCCACCACCCAGCATCCACCCCGAGCTAGCGCTGGCCGCCTCCATGTCCTGGGCTGACGAGCTGGAGCCCGCGGCCTTCTGCGGGTCCGGAGCCGAAGTTGCCTTCCCCGCGCGCTGGCGCGATGGCGACCGGACCACCAGGTCTGTCCTCACAGCCGGCTCGCCCCCAGCCGATTGCACAGGCGGCGCGTTAGGCTGGCTGTCTTGGGCCACCCCAGTCGGCGAGGGCGGTGCCGCCTCCCTCTCCTGGACGACGACGTCGTGCTCCATCTCCAACCCCGGCAGGTCGCCGCCGGCTTCCTCCGGCGGGGGCTCCGGGATCTTGGGCGCCGCAACACGCAGGGGGGTGACAAGCAAGGCCCCCTCCGCTGTCGCTGCGGCTACAGCCTCTGCCTGGCCCTTGGCCGCCGCGTCGGCACGTGCCTTCGCCGACTCCGCCTCCTCCTGTGCCGCCTTGGCGGCAGTCGCCGCTTGAAGCTCGGCACGGGGGTCCACACGCGGGTGCTCCCGGATCCTCCCGGCGATCCAACCACGGAGGCGGCAGCAACCCGCTCAAGAGAAAGTGGAGCCCTGATTTTTGAGACAAGACAAGGATTCAGAAATCGACAAGAAAAGAAGAAAGAATATGCAAGAGAATCTACACTTACGCCGAAACCGTTTGCGGCTGCTTCACCACCTTGCGGAAGCGGGCCGCCTTCGCGGCCACCTCATCCCGACTGGTCGCCGCCGCTCCGCCCTTGGGCTTCTTCGGCAGACTGCCGAACAAGCCCGACGCGGCCCGGTGCTTCTGCGTGCCGCCCCGAGCAGGCGGCGCGGTGGAGGAACCCGCGCCATGGTCGGACGCCGACTGGCGGCGTGGGACGATTTCCGCCTCGTCATCATCCGGCCAGTCGTCGAAGCTGGCTCCAAGCCCGGAGCCACCTGTATCGCCGCCTGCTTCGCCGCCTCCCGCCTCGGTATTGTCGTCCATGGCGGCCGCCCCCAAGTCGGGGTCCTCCAAGTCATGCTCCGCTCGGTCGGGGAGAAATCAGCGATCCGCCCCCGCTGTCCCGACCGCAGGTCGAAGGAGAGGCTCTGCCAAGATGTGCCGACTGGTCAGAGTCGGCCAAGAAAAACTTGGTGACAAAACTAAAAGAAGAAAAGATAAAGAAAGCACACCGTAGGCGGGGGGATGAGCACGGGAGTACGGCTCCTTGACAAACTGCCACTCTGCGGAGAGCTTGCAGTTCGCGAGATAATTCACCATATGAGCCACCTCGTAATGAGGCATCTCCTTGGTGCACATCCGACTCGGATCGAGTTGGCCGCTAATCTGACAGATCAGATGAGGGCGGCTTTGAAGCGGGAGCACCCGGCGCATGACGAAGGCGGCCAGCAAGTCGGACCCAGTCAGGCCCTCCGACTGGATCATTACCCGGAGTCGGGCGACGGCCGCGGCTCCAGCCGTCGACAGCGTCACGGCCCGATAGGACCACTGGGGCCGCCTCCCAGCCGGTGGGCCGGCTACGTAAGCCGGCAAGTTGACGTAGTCGCCTTGCGGGGCGACGTTCTTCATGTAGAAGTACGACTTCTGCCAGCGCTTCACCGACTAGATCAGCTTGATGACCGGGAAGGGGTTGTCGGCTGCCGGCCTCCGCATCACGATGAAGGCGCCGCTTTGAGCCGACACGCCCTGCATGCGGGTGCCGAGCTTGGTTTGGAAGAATTCCCCCCAGAGCTCGAGGGTGGGAAGAACGCCAAGAAAGCCCTCGCACAGAGTGACGAAGGCGGACAGTAGCACCACCGTGTTTGGAGTGAGGTGGTGCGGCTGGAGTTGATAAAACTCGAGGAAGGAGCGGAAGAAGGCGCTCGCGGGCAGACCGAGGCCGCGCAGGAAGTGCGAGCGAAAGATTACCCGCTCGCCTTCCTCCGGCGCCGGCGTGATCTCCTTCTCCAGCGCGAGACGGACCCGCACCTGGTCCTTGCCGGGCAACCGCCACGTCTTGCGGAGGAAGTCGATGTGGTCCGTATGGACGTTGGAGCCGTCCCAGTCTCCGCCGTACTGCATGATGGCGAGAAGATGGCGAGAAAGGATGCGGCGGCGGAGAAAGCACGGCCCCGCGGCGGCAAAGCTGCGGGGTGGTGCGAAGATTGGCGGGACAGCGCGGCGGCGAGATGCTGCTGTGATGGAAAGGAGGAGGAAGAAGATGGCGGAGAGAGGATGAGCGTGCGAGCGTCTGCCGCTTCCCCTCCTCCCCCTACTTATAGCCTCGTGCGGCGAAGCCGAGGAGGCGAGGCGTGGGGGGGGGAATGTGGGATTAACTGCGCCCACTCCCCCACGTCCCGCGATTATTGCGCCCTAACGACGTGCAGAAACTGCCGCCAGAAGGCGTGTGGCCCGCTTTGGGCCACAGAGAATCCGCGCCTGGGCCTAGGCGTAGGAGTGGTGGGCCCCCGGCCTGCGGCGACGTCCTGTCGCGCGCGTGGGTTGGCAGGCTCTTTTCAGCCGGAGGATGCCACGTGGTACGCGGGCGGCGAGCGGCCGGCCCGCAACCCAGCGTGCGCACCAACTGACTCCCGCCTTCAGACTTCAGAAGTTTTGCCAAGATGGCGCGCCCAACCAAAGCCGGCTCCCAGCTGCTGGCTCGTCAAGATAAGAAGCTGACCGAGCTTCTCGACCTCCTCTCAGCCTCGAAGCCCAACCAGCTTCGGGGACTACTGTCGGAGTAAATGGCCACGGGTAGCCTAACCGACTCCCCCTGGCTCTTCGAAAAATTTATCAGGCCAATCGAGCCTTCAAGCATCCAAAGCATGGGGCCGCCTTCCTCTGGCCGGCTATCCCCAGGGCCGACTACCAGAAGGCGACCCGGCCTCAAAAACCTTCCCGGAGAAAGCTACGAGATGGCCGACTCCAGGAAGCCGGCCCTAAGAGGGCCGACTCCCAGAAGCCGGCCATGAAGATGGCCGACCCCCGGAAGCCGGCCAAGACTGCACCCACCAAGACTGCACCCACATAACGGTGATAAGACGGGGCGTGGCCGCAGTATAGCCTACCACCCCCGAATCCCGGAGCATGCATGGCCACAGGGCACCGTACAGGTCAGCCATCCCCCGTCCGGCGCGACACTGTAGCCATGTTGACCTCGACGTCACCCATGACAGGTGCCAGTACGGCCCGCGGGTGGCGGGCCCCTTTAGCCAGAGAGACGCTCGAAGGCGGCCCGGCCTCCCCTAGTCGGCCTGGGGCGTAGCCGGCTCCCAATAGTCGGCTACCTCCCTCCCTCGAAACATGTGCATCATTAAGGAGACAAGACGAGGTGAGGCTACAGTGAGAGCCCGCAAGGCGGCGGCACGGTAGCCACGCTTACCTTGACAAAGCCCTCATCATCAGGGGCGAGGCGACAGTAACCAGCCACCGACAAGGCCCCCAGGCGGTGGGGCCGGCCTGTCGGCTAAGAGGCCGGCAGCCGGCGGGACCCACCAGTCGGCGGGCCCCTACGGCCGGCGGAGAAGCCGGCGAGCGCAGACACTGACAGCTGGGACCCATGCCCAGCCGGATTACCTTTGTACCCCTGAGGGTAGGCCTATATAAATCCCCCGGGACACCCATGCAAAGGGTTGATCTCATAGAGTTTTACACACCACATAGAGAGAAAAAGAGAGCTAGCCTTGCCCTTCTTCTTCCCCTAGCCAAACAGCTCAAGGAGCACTTGTAGCTACTTGTGTTGATCTAGTGATCATGCGGAGACCCCGCAGAGTAGGACTAGGGGTGTTATCCCCACGGAGAGCCCCGAACCTGGGTAAGATCCGCCGGCGTGCATGTCTTCGCTTTATCCCGTTTCCAGGCACCGGCGATGTCTTACTGGCTCCCACAATGATAAGCCACCCGTTGGCATATGTCGCACCTACCACCCGACAGGCGACTTGAGCGAGGGCGGCGACCTCGAGCTTCATCCCCGAAGACAAGCTCTCCCGCAGAGCGTTCACACTTGCGGTCATGGTGGATGTGGTGCCAGGTAGGAGGACGATGCGCTATGGTGTGGAGGTTAGCTGGGTGTTGCCGCTTTAAGTAGCACATTCTGGTGAGGCCAAGCGTCCGGGTGCGTCATTAAGTCGCCGGAGTTGGTTCCTCGGGCACCGAGCCTCTTAACGACGACATACGAACGGCATGAATGCGGGCAGCTGGCGCCGGCTGGGAACGCACCGCGCGACGGCGCGAGGGACGAGGGTTTTGGTGTGCCAGGGTAGTCAGCTGCGGTCGTGGCAACGTTGGAGATGCCCTTTGCTCACATGCGATCCTCGCATGTCATTGAAAAAGTAAGACGACCCGGCATAGTCTCCGGTCCAGAGGATGCAGTTGGCCGCGCTACACCACTCCGCAGACGCGTCGCGGCGCACTGTGCATCCTCGACAAGCTGGGTGTTGGGGTGTGTTTGGATTGTGGCCAAAGTGCACCTTACCAAAATTTTGGTCATGACCCAAAGATTGGTCTTTGTTTGGATGGTTGCCATTTTTTTGGCATGCCAATGAACTCTAGCCAACTCTAGTTCATTTTCTTGCCAATGTCGGCCAAATCATGGGCAACCAATACCTCAACCAGAATTTTGGTCATTGTAACACCCCGCATGTAACTTGCCATATTTGTAACTCCGACTCTTGCCATTTCCGGCTATGTGTTTTGTTTTCCCTCCGTTGTCGGGTTTTTGTCTTTCGTTTTGTATTTGGTCATGTCATGCTTTTTCATATCATGTCATCATGTGCATTGCATTCGCATACGTGTTCGTCTCATGCATCTGAGCATTTTCCCCGTTGTCCGTTTTCCAATCCGGCGCTCCTATCTCCCCCGGTGCACCCTTCTAGTTTTCTTTCGTGTGCGTGTGTCAAACTTTCTCGGAATGGACCGAGGCTTGTCAAGTGGTCTTAATATACCACCCGGAGACTACCGGTCAAGTTTCGTTCCATTCGGAGGTCGTTTGGTACTCCATCGGTTAACCGGGCATCCGCAAAGTCCATTTGAGTGTCCAGCAAAAACCCCCTCCAAAACCAGCCCAAAGCCCAACAAACTCTCTTTCATGCTCTAGGTCGTTCGATCACGATCGTGTGGGTGAAAACCGCACCTCATTTGGAGTCTCCTAGCTCCCTCTACCTATAAATGAGTGGGCATCCCGAAAAACGAAATCTCAGACGAAACCCTAACCCTCTCCCTCCGCGCCGCGCCGGACGCGTCCGCTCCGGCCGGACAACGTCCGCCGCGCGCCCGGC